>NW_016807866.1:4686377-4750772 GCF_001698545.2 Rhinopithecus bieti
ACACACACACACAATCATCCCCCTCACACACACAATCATCCCACACACACACACAATCATCCCACACACACACACAATCATCCCACACACACAATCATCCCCCTCACACACACACACTATCATCCCCCTCACACACACACACAATCATCACACACACACACTATCATCCCACACACACACAATCATCCCCCTCACACACATGCACACACACTATCATCCCCTCACACACATGCACACACAATCATCCCCCTCACACACATGCACACACACACACACATATAGGTTCACCTCTCTGTCCTCTCTTTCTCTGACTTTCTTGGATACATATTTGGTTTCATTCTCATATACATTCACAAACACACATGTTCACACAGACACATTCTCACACATATGCATTCTCTCTCACTCTTACACACACCCTTCCTCTTTCTCTTTCACACATGCATTTGAGAAACCTACACACACAAAACACCCTTTATATAACATCCTTATATACAACAGATATGACTTTGGGGAAGTTGAAGAGTATTTTATGTCACACCCATAACTACTTAAATGTAAATGTTAGATTCTCATTTGTAAAAGTCTTTTGGGCTTTCTGTGATTCTTCTGTGCTCTCCCTCTTTTCCTTCGTTTCTCTTCTTCTCTCCCTCACCTCCGTTAACACCCGCTTCATATCCACCAGAGAGCGGCTAGATGGCTTTTGTTCCTCTGTCTTCTGCTTCCAGGGTCTTCCCTTTCATTCCTGGCAGCTTGAGGAAGTATGAAGTTTCATTTATATTCACATTTTGAAAAAATAAAAAGAACTTGCACAATTATAAAACATAGTACAATGATATCAAACAAATCTGTGATCTTGATAATTAGAATTAATTAATTATAAATGCAAATGTGTAGATGATTCTAGAAAAAAAATAAGTGGTTCTTTATCCTATCAAAGAATCTTTAGTGAGCTTGCAGCTTGATCCAATCTGGTCAGGTGAAACTGTATTATGGTTTCATCTACAACATTAGCCTAAATAGATAGAAGATAAGATAATCAGCTTGTTAGCAACTTTCAAAACTTGGTAACTTTTTGGATAATACTTCTCAGTCCCTTTCCATCACTTGGCAGTTAATTCAAGTGGTATTTTCTCTCAATTTCAGCTAAGATGCTTACCAAAGAGGACATGTCAAAATCATAACTCATACCCTGGCTGTCTTAGGCTAGTTAGGCAATGTAGCATGGTGGTTTGCATATAGGCTGGGCTGGTAAGTCCCGCAAACGTGGGTGTGGATCCTAGTCTGGTCACTTACTACCTGTGCAACTGTTATGGGTTGAACTGTGTCCCCCCCAAAAAAAGATATACTGAAGTCCTAACCCCTGTGACTATGACTTTATTTGGAAATAAAATATTTGCAGACACCATGAAATTAAGATGAAGTCATTTGGGTGGACCCTCATTCAAGGTGACAAATGTCCTTATGAGAAGAGGGAAGTTTGAACAGAGATGTGCACATAGAGAAGAAGTCTCAGTGACCACAGAGGCAGAGCCTGGAGTGATGTAGCACAAACCAAGGAAGGCCACGCGTTGCTGGCCACACCAGGAGCTAGGAAGAGGCAAGGGAAGATTCTCCCCAATTCTCAGCGGGAGCATGGCCTTGCTGACACCTCACCTTAGGGTATCTAGTTTCTAGAACTATAACAGAATACATTTCTGTTGTTTTCAGCCCCTAGTTTCACCCAGTTTGTGGTACTCTGGGATATCATTGCACCCCGTTTGTGCTGTGGTATGGCAGTTCCAGGAAACTAATACTGTAAATCTCGTAATCTCCATCTGTGTAAAATGCAAATCACAATACTGATAGTAGTCCTTCCTTAATGAGTTTATTATGAGGATTCCTGAGGCAGACATACATCACTTTCTTTGCACAGTATCTGGCACACACACACATACACACACATTTACACATGTTATATACACACACATACATACACACACACTATACACACACATATACACACACATACACACATACACACATACACACACACACAAATACACACACGAATTATGGACTGAATGCTTGTGTCTCCCTCAAAATCATATGTCAAAAACCCTACCCACTAATCTGACAGTATTAGGAGGTGGGGTCTTCGGGAGGTAATTAGGAATAGATGGGCTCATGAAGGTGGAGCCCTCATGAATGGGATTCATGTCCTTCCCCACAGAAAGGCCCACGTGGCAGGCAATGGAGCGTGGCCTCTTGTTGACAACCATGTAAACGAGCCTGAAGTGGATCCCTCCCTAGCTGAGCCTTCAGAAAACTGCAGCTTCAGCTTATACCTTGATTGCATCTTTGTGGATCAGATGCTCAGGACATGTTGGTTTTATTAACAAATGTTTGTTATTATCAGACATAAACAGCTGAGGTCCCAGCACTCCAGGTAGTTATAATGTTAGGTCTCATCCATCCACCCAAGATTTCAACCATTTCTAGAACATGTCTACTTTAATATCTCTAGCTAGACAACCAATTCTAATTTTGTACTTATTAATTTAGGGCTATAAACATTTCACAAGAAACTTGCCATAAATAGTTATAAAAACGTTGAATTGTAAGGAAGGGGCTATTAATCTGAGCATTGGGCATTACCTTGATATCCTCTTCACTACCCAGAAAATTGTTAAAGGGAACCTTTCTTGATTAGCAAGACCTGAGCCTCCTGTAAGATCTGCTGCCTTCCCATTTCTCTGGATTCTATAACCATGGTTGCTCTGACAACCCCAGATCTAACGTGTTTAATGGATAGAATGTTTCCTTTCCTATGCTTCTTATTTTCTATGATTTTTAAACTTTCTAAAATAAACATCCATCATTTTACTAATTTAAACACATAAGACACATTGTTTCATACTCAATGCTACTTTCAAGTAGAGACTGATAGAAAAATATGAAGGAAAAATCACAATGATATTTCTGATATATATTTGTAGGAGTGTAGTATTAAGCTACAAAATGCTGAGCCCACAATCTGTTTCTACATGAGCCTCGGTTTCCTTATTTGAAAATGATGCTAACAAGGGTGTACCTCTCAGGACTATTGTGGAGACTGGATATCCTATGAGGGCCTATCACAGGGATTTTCATGAAGTAAGTGCCTAGCTTCTCACTTCTCCTCCCTTTACATTCCTCGTAACTTTTGAATAAATTTCCATGAATTCAAGAAAAAACACAGGATTTGCTTGTCGGTAATGTTATCTGTTCTGTTTTGTTTTGTTTTTCCTGAATCATGTGGAAGGTAGCTTCTGAAATGTCTCCCAGTGAACCCTGCCTTCTGGAGTCACAGTCTTACGCGATTTTCTTCCCTTGGTGTGCACTGGCCCTGGTGACTTGCTGCTAAGGAATAGAATTCAGCACAAGGGATAGGAGTTCACTCTGAGGTTGGGTTACAAAAAGACTATGGCTTTCATTTTGCACAGCCTCTCTTTCTCTCTCACTTTACTTGTTCAGCCACCACACTGTGAGCTGCTCCATGGGAAGGTCCACATGGCGGGGAACGGAGCGTGGTCTCTTGTTGACAACCATGTAAACGAGCTTGAAGTGGATCCCTCCCGAGCTGCGCCTTCAGAGAACTGCAGCTTCAGCTTATACCCTGATTGCATCTTTGTGGAAGACCCTGAGCCAGAGGCACCCCACTAAGGCATCTGGATTCCTGACCTTCACAGACTCAGAGATAATGAACATTATTGTATGAAGACAGTCAGTTTTAGCATAATTCCTTGAGTAGCAATAGTTAACTAATGCAGATCAATACATTTCATGCAGTCATTCTCTACTATTTTTATTCTAACCCTTCCAGATGGCAACAATGAACAGTTATACCCCTTTTTGTTACACATACTCTTAGATAACAGTTTGGTATTCTCACTCTTGTTGCCCCTTAGTCCTGCGTTCTGCAGAGGTCTAGCTAGATGCTACCTGTTGATAAAGCAGATGATGCTTCTTTCCTACGAATGCCCCATGCTGGTCCTTGTCTCATGCCCTAATAGAACCCATGTCCCTGTGAAAGCTCTCTCAAAAACTACCTTTTCCCTCAAGGCAATGAGTGTGTAGTGCCCAAATATGGAGGCTTGTGCAGGTGTGGGATGCCACAACCTCAGGATGGAGTGGCTTCCAGGAGAGTCCGTGTAAGTGAAGAAGGGCTGTGCTGCTGAACTACCAAACCTAACGACGATGTCAAGAAATCCCTGGGAAATGACAGCAAACTGTTGCATAGGAGCAATTGGGAATCACTTCTCCAACCAACACATAAATGATGAAGCCCATTGATTTTTAAAAATCTACTGTACTGAGGCCAGGTGCGGTGGCTCACTTTGGGAGGCCGAGGCAGGTGGATCACGAGGTCGGGAGATCGAGACCATCCTGGCTAACACGGTGAAACCCCGTCTCTACTAAAAACAAAAAAAAAATTAGCTGGGTGTGGTGGCGGGAGCCTGTGGTCCCGGCTACTCAGGAGGCTGAGGCAGGAGAATGGCGTGAACCCGGGGGGTGGAGCTTGCAGTGAGCCGAGATCGCGCCACTGCACTCCAACCTGTGTGACAGAGCGAGATACCGTTTCAAAAAAAAAAAACTACTGTACTGACATATGATTCATGTACACAAAGCCGTATCACTTTTAAATTTGAATCTCTCCTATGTTCACAAATGGAAGGGAAAAAGAACAATGATTGTATAAAAGCTTTTGCCCCAATTGTCAAATATTTTACTTCTATGCAAATAATAATAATCATAAATATTTTTGAAAAACGGGGACAAACTACAAAAAAATGTAATGAGTATTTTGGTTTGATTGAATTAAAAGCAATAAAATAGAAGTTCACTCAAGTCATTGTCACATTTAAATCATACAGCCACAGTATCTATGTGTTAATGTCCTAAGAGGCAAAATTGCCAGCAATTTATTCATCAGGTAATACAGGCAAGTAAAAAGCAGCTTCTTAGGCTAAATATTTCAGTTAACTATTGTAAAGTACCCACGCAATAATACACAGAACCCGAAATCATGCTGATTTGGTTGTTGATGTCACTTTGGACTCCGATACCAAATGTCCTCTGGCCATTTCCTCCTTGGTAACAGCCAGGGCAGTTCTGAAAGTACATCCTTCCCAATTTTCTTAGAACTTATAGTGTTTGTGATACGGTTTGGCTGTGTCCCCACCCAAGTCTCATCTTGAATTGTAATCCCCATAAACCTTAGATGTCAAGGGAGGGACCCCGTGGGAGGTGATTGGAGGTTCCCCCCATGCTGTGCTCGTGCTAGTGGGTGAGTTCTCAGAAGATCTGAAGACTCTACAAGGCAGCTTTCCCTGCTCTTGAATGCTCTCTCCCACCTGCCACCATGTAAGACATGCCTGCTTCCCCTTCTGCCATGATTGTAAGTTTCCTGAGGCATCCCCAGCCATGCAGAACTGTGAGTCAATTAAATCTCCTTCCTTTATAAATTACCCAGTCTCAGGTGTTTCTTTGTAGCAGTGTGAGAATGGAGTAATACCGTTTGTTTTCTTAATTTTCATGTCTGAGCACAGAACAGAATTGAGAAAAATTATACGTAGGAAAATTTTCCCATAACTATTCCTTCGATGTCATTATATTCCAATGGCTAGCAAAAATAAGGTGTGAATAACATCATAACCTCGTTGCTGACCTTGAGAAACAACTTGACTGCAAAAGTCAAGACGTGCCCGACTGGTGGAGCTCAAGGCCAATGAAAAAAAGAATGATGGAGTCAATGACTGGGTGGTTAAGGAGACATAAAGAAACCAGCCATTTGAATGTGTTCAATAAATAACCTGCAAAAATTAACCCATGAGCCACAGTTTGATCAGCTCCTGATGCTGTTTGGGGTGTTGAGACAGCCCCTAGAAGGGAACTGGGCACACGCTGCATTGTTCATGAACTGTCTGTTTTATGAAACTTGGACCTTGAGATCTTGGCCACTGCTGCCTGAATGATGTTCCCAAATTGTATCTGGTCAGAGAGGAGAGATGGGGATCTCCACATTCCACTACATTGCCATTCATTGAGCAGGTACTCCACAGACGAGTTCAGTCCTCTTCATATAACTCCTTGTGAGTCATTTCCCAGAATAAGCCCAGGCACTTTGCCAGTGTATTAGTCCGTTTTCATACTGCCATAAAGAACTGCCCCAGACAGGGTAATTTATAAAGGAAAAAGGTTTAATTGACTCACAGTTCAGTATGGCTGGGGAGGCCTCAAGAAAGCTAAAATCATGGTGGAAGGCAAAGGGGAAACAAGGCATCTCCTTCACATGGTGGAAGGAAGGAGAAGTGCAGAGCGAAGGGGGAAGAGTCCCTTATAAAACCATCAGATCTCATGAGAACTCACTCACTATCGAGAGAACAGCAGGGGGAAAACCGCCCCCATGATTCAATTACCTCCCCATGGTGTCTCCCTTGACACGTGGGGATTATGGAGATTATAGTTCAAGATGAGATTTGGGTGGGGACACAAAGCCTAACCATATCAGCCTGGTACATGGGACAAGTCTTGCCATTTCTCTTCCATAATTCCTTTTTAACAATTGGTCCTTGCCCAAACCTAACTTCTTTCTGGGTTGCCTGTTTTTATATTTCTATACCTTTTTGCCCACTTTAATTATCCTGCACATCTAAAAAAGTGTGCACCAAAAGTGCACACAGCACCAAAAGTGTGCACAGCCACCAAAATACGTGTGTGTTTTCTCCTAACTTACAATTTCACAAGCTGGAAAGGCACTTAGGAACTTCAGTTTTAACATGTTTTCAGTCTTTGACATAATAAAACATATGCCATATACAAATGAAGTTTAGCACTCAAATCAGCTAAAAATCTTCCTACATATTATTAGAAAGGGTGATTTCATCAGGCATGTTTCTTAAATCAATATGCAATAAAGTCTAAAGTGAGGTCAACCCGTTTAACAATTGACACCCCCATAAAAATAATAGGGATGAGGTGGGAAGGGCGTAGGTCTTAGTATTTATTATGTTTCCATTAATATTCTGCAGCTCTGTGTAGCTCTCCTGGGTCATGGTTTTCAATTCCTCCAGGAAGTGAAGTTTGAAGCTGGAGATGTGCAGAAAGAACACAGAATTTGCTCTCAAGGCTCTAAGGTGATTACTTCTCTCTGCTTCTTGACAAATCCATCAGCTCTTTCCAAATCTAAAAAAGAATCAGGGATATGCCATGCTTTGGGAATAAGGTGTATAGTTTTTTTTTTTTTTTTTAATAGGTAATACCTTTGTGTGTCATTTATCAGAAAATGTAGGTATTGAGTCAAGAAATGTTTAAAAATCACATATTTTGCTTCCTTGTTACTAAATATTAGATATCATGTTACAATATAATAATTTTTAAAGTAAGCATGGGATGACTATTTTATTAAATTTAAATAATAATATGTAATATCAAAGAGATAGTTTTTAAGGGAGTCTTCAAATATCTTTATAAACGGTCACATACTTGAATGTATGTGTATGTAATATAAATATAAAATATACATATGTATCATTGTTTTATATTAAATGGGTACTGGACATATTTATAATTATATCTAAATCTATATATCCACCAATTCCCTCTTCTGGGATCCCATAGCATCTTCTGTATACCATTACATTAGCTCTGACTATATTGTACTACCACTTTCTTTTTAAATATTTGTCTTTCTCCCTTGACTGCTTATTCCGTCAAAACAGAACCTGTGATTTCTTTGACTGTTGAATCCCCAATGATTGATACAGTGCCTCATATCCAGTAAGTGTGGATCAAGTGTTTGGAAAAGAAGCACAGAGTGATTCCAGATTTATCAGTAATCATACACTGATTATTGAATCATACAATGATTCAAAACCCTGAATCACATAGGATTTTGCCCACTTTAATGATTCTGCACTTCTAAAAAAGTGCCCACAGCCTCCAAAATGTGTGTGTGTGTGTATGTGTATGTGTGTGTGTGTCTGTAGCTATTCACAGGAATATTGCCTGGTGGCAAGCACTGGAAGGAGATTCTGCTAATTTACAATTTCACAAGCTGGAAAGGCACTTAGGAACTTCAGTATCAACATGTTTTCAGTCTTTGACATAATAAAACATACGCCATATACGCTTACATAGGATACAATCACAGGATTCGGGGTTTTGAAGGATGTCTTCATGGTTTAAAACTTTAAACTGTTTGCATTCAGAAGATAAAAATACTAAAGCTCTTCCTGGTGTTCTTGACATTCCCAGGGAAAATGCTTTTTTTTCTACTAGCAAGTCTTTATTCCTTTAATAACGTAGTATGATTGCACCGTTTCTGTTATCTACTGATTTGTAACAAAGTACCCCAGAGCTTAGTAACTTAAATCAACCATTTTATTTTTCTCATAATTTTGGGGAGACAAGAATTTGATAAGGTCTTGGCTAGAGGATCCATCTCTTCTCCATGTAGCTTTAGCCACGGGGATGCTGGGGCTGGACGGGTCACTTCTGAGATGGTCTCTTCACTCACATGTCTACTCCTTGTGCTCTTGGCTCTCCTCTCTTCTCCTCGCCTTTCTTCTCCACCCCTCCCCTCTCCTCTCCTTTTTCTTCCTCTCCTTGTGACAGTTCATTCTACAGAGTCTCTGCTTCTGATTTGGGCTTCTCACAAGCATGGAAGTTTCAGTTTGTGCATTCCTGAACTTCTCAGACAGTAATTTAGGACTCTAAGAGCAAGATTTCCAAGACACTCAGGCAGAAGCTGCAAGGCTGTTGTAACCTCGCATGAGAACTACACTGTGCCCCACTTTTAACACCTTCTATTGGCCAAGCAAGTCACAGAGTCCACCCTGACTTAAGGGTTGGGAACATAACACTCTCCATAGAAGACAGGTTAGAAAATTTCTGGCCATCTTTAATGTACCTCAAGACTCATAAAGAAGACATAGGAATAAGTTCTCTCTTTTAAAACACTTGGGTGTATTTGCTGAACCAGAGTTGGGCAAATAGCAAATGCTTCATATATTTTTGTAGATTCATTCAATTAATTAATTAATTAATGAAGAAAGAAATTAGGAGAAATATTTTCAGTGATGTAGTATGCCTGCTATTAACAGTCCTTATTTTAAATGGGTAAATAATTTAATCATGCCAATATAAATATTATGTCTTGCATGCTTAATGCAATTCTTCTTCTAGGCAGAAAAATGCAGCAGTGGAAATATATTTAACTGTGGCCCAGACTTTTCAAACTATATACATGGAGTTTCTGTTGAAAATGCAGATAGAAGTTACTTTTTTCAGAGCTTATTTTTGTTTAAACATCCATCCTATAATATAGTTTTTATAAATTTGAAATTGGGTGATATTNATTTTTGTTTAAACATCCATCCTATAATATAGTTTTTATAAATTTGAAATTGGGTGATATTATTAATTTGAAGACCAAACCAGCCAAAATTTGATTATGATCAAAATGAAATTAAAGGATGGATAAATAGTTATTCTCATCAAACTAGACTCCAAATATTTAATTAAACTCCAAGGCTTTTAACCAAACATTTATTCCCTTAGACTCTTTTCATTTCTTCTTACAAAAATCCACGCATGTATAATTCATTTTCACTTTACTCAGCAAAATGTTCTTTTGTAACGAGTTGCTTGATATTCAAAAGACTTCTGAGTCTCTCAATTCTATTTCTGTCAAAAACAGGAAGTTGACTTTTGCCAAGAATAAATGAACTTGAATACAGAGTTTTAAATGTGGTTCAAAGGATGAAATCTTCAAATCTCAGGCCCATTCTAATGCTGGCAAGACCCTTCTCCTGCTCAGACTATGAAATAATAATGATGCTTTTAAACAATTAAAGCTTTGGGTTCCCAAAAACCTGAATCTGTTGCTAAATGTCACTTAACAACAGGATCTTATTTTTATCTTTAGCAAATATCCTGGGGCATGTATAAGTACCAGGGACAAACTGCATTACAGATTTAAATTTGGGATGAAAAAAATCAATATTTCAAAGCATAACAGGAACAGATTCTGTAAAATGAACACAAATCAGATACTGCATTGGCTAACTTCCAACAAAGAAAGGACACAAAAAATAGAGAAAGTGAAGTGAAATATTAAATCATAAAATAAAACTTTTCAGATATGAAAACCTCGAAACCTTGAGTCTTGAAACCCTGGAGTCTTAACAATTTAAAACATAAGAGAAAAAAATCGAATTTAAAACTTTTAGTGTTGCCTGGGTGTGGTGGCTCACGCCTGTAATCCCAGCACTTTGGGAGACAGAGGAAGGCAGATCACCTGAAATCAGGAGTTTGAGACCAGCCCGGCCAACATGGTGAAACCCTGTCCCCACTAAAAATGCAAAAATTAGCTGGGCATGGTGGTGCACAACTGTAGTCCCAGCTACTTGGGAGGCTGAGGCATGAGATTCACTTGAACCCAGGAGGTGAAGGTTGCAGCGAGCCAAGATCACACCAGTGCACTCCAGGCTGGGCGACAGAGTGAGACTCTGTCTCAAAAAAAAAAACAAAAAAAAAGTTAGTGCATGGCGCTCTTTTGTCATTCAATTTTTTGAAATAAGTGTCGTTAAATACCAAATTGTAATTGTTTGGATGAGTATATCTAGAATCTGTAATTGTAGCAGAACAAAGAATATATGAGTTATTTGTGAGCATTAACCAAGCACCTCCCAGATGCCGGAAGATATTTTTTCCAAAGTGGATTCTTATATCTTCCTCAGAAACTTTCAAATGGACTTCTTCAATCTGATCCACTAATGCAATTACATTTTCATTTTCCCATTTTACTTAGTGCAAAGTCAAGTTCAAGGAAACTCAATTATATAGCCAATTGTTAGAGCTCCTTCAAATCAGGTCTAAACTAGCAACATATATATACATGCATGGTTCAAATAATCACATTCTAGAATCACCATTTATCTAAATTATAGTGTGTGAATAATGAATAGTTTAAATTTGGTTTCAGAGGGTAGAAAATATTAAGGGCCAGAAACAGTAGGTTTGAGAAATATGTACGTGGTTGTGAACCCAATCATGCATTCTTCCCTTAGTTATTCCAGGCCTGGGACCAAAGACAAGTAGACAGAAAGAGAAGCAGTACTCATACGTGTGTGTGTGTGTGTGTGTGTGTGTGTGTGTGTGTGTGTGTGTGTGTGTTTGTGTGCACTACTCGTAATCCAGATAAGATCTTCCAGGTAAACATAAGCAATTGAGATCCAGTTCATTTCATCATTGTTTATTCTTTTATTCAATATTAATGTCCACCAAGCGCCAAAAATGGCATTAGAAATGTTTTTGGCAGAGATCATTGGTGCCCACTGAATATCTATAACTCTTCCATATTTCCCAGTAGTTCCACCATTCCTTGAAGTGTCTGAGTTCTTCAAGGTCTGTCAAAAGAAAATGTGAGTACTTGTGTTCTGGGGCACTTAGTAGTCAGTGTGCCTCCTCCATCCCTCATTTCCCTGCCAGGGAGACTTGGAAATTCCATATTTTTTCTATTGCTGCTATAACAAATTATTACCAGCTTACTGTCTTAAATAATGCAAACTTATTATCTTACAGTTCTGGAGGTCAGAAGTTCAACATGGGACTCCCCCAGCTAAAATCAAAGTGGCAGCAAGGCTGTGCTCCTTCTGAAGGCCCTAAAGGAGAATCTATTTCCTCCATTGTTTTCAGCCTCTAGAGGACATCTGCTTTCCTTGGCTTGTGGCCCCTTCCTCCATCTTCAAAGCCAGTAATGGCAGATCTGGTACTTCTCACATCACATCTTTCTGACCTTTCTTCTGTCGTCACTGCTCTATCTGATGCATCTGAGAGAGGTTCTCTGTTTTCAAGGATTTATATAATAGGATTGGGCTCACCTGGATAATCCAAGCTGATTACCATCTCAATGTTTGTAAACTTAATCACATCTACAATGTCCATTTTGCCATGTAAGGTAATATACACACAGGCTCTGGGAAGGAAGAGTGGCCATCTTTCAGGACCCTTATGCTGCCTCCACAGAAGCCATATGGGAAGATGCTGGGATGCAAGATAAAGGGGGCCTGGATCCCTGAATCACCACATGGAGAACAGCCATTATGCACCCATATTCAACTCTGAACAACAAGACATAAACTTTTTTTAAAATGTCCATGCTGTGAGATTTGGGTGTTATTCTGTGTGACTGCTACCATCAATCATTCTAACTAACATGGTGATAGTTAAGAATTTGTTCAGTTTTGTTTTAGCTTTATAGCTAAACTACAAGGCTGGACTAGCTGGACTTTCCATTCCAATAGATATAATTCGTATGCATTTGCAGAAATAGTGTCTCCCTTGCCTTTAAATCCCCAACCGTTAATAGAGAGCCTAAAACAATACATTTTGAATGGCACTGAATGATAAATAAGCAAAAACAAGAAAACATATAACAATAACAATGGAAAATGTTGACAACTGAGACACGTAGACCTATTTTAAACAATTCTTTTAGTGAAGAGGATCTTCTTGGTCAAAGGCTATTGTTCTTTCCTGGGCTGATCTGAGGCCAGGATTTCTCTGGAAATCTTCCCCTCCCACTCATCTCATGTTCAAGCTAGCCATTCCACAGAAGGAGCTCCAGGGGAGCAGGATTTTTGTGGTCCAGGCCTGTGGCCAAAGGTTGAGCCCTAAGAAAAATGGACCACTAAGGAGCACAGTGAGAGCAATTTTTGTCATCCATCAGAAAATAGTGTAGACTCTGGAAACAGCTCTGAGTACAAATCAGAGCTCAACCAATTCTTAGCTGTGTGGTTATGGGCAAGTAACTCTGAGCCTCTGTTTCTCATCTATGAAACAAGATAATAAGCCTGCCTTGGGAGGGTGATATGAGAATTTCATGGGATATAACTGATATAGCACAGATTCAGGCACAGAATGGACTTTATTTGTATTATTCTGAGTCAATAGTGAAATTCTGAGAGAAAAGCAGGAATGGGTTTAGTTTATCCTTCTATCCTGATAAATTCACCTAAAGCTTTCTCTAGATCTGAAAGTTTAGGAAATGATTTTATTCAGGCAATATGTATTCTGATTATATTATTTTTTTATCCTAGCCACCTAGCCAGACCTAGAAGAATTTCAAGATCAACACTTAATTGTAAAACTTTAGATGGAATAATCATGTAGATTTTTTTGTTTGTTTTAAAGCCCTGTAATAAAACCATTATCATCGTGTATACAGTGACACAAGTACTTAATTAGCAGAATTTAGTAAAACATTATTTCTTAAGCTGAGATTAATGAGCTTTCAATGTATGGAAACAAGTTTTAAAAAATAATCAATGAGAATTATTTGGTTTTATTTATCTTCTAATAGTTTACTGCACATATTCTCAGTTCCTGTTAGGAGAAACTAAAATATTCACTGTCTCATTTGGAAAGAAAGAAACCATCTAAAAAGAAGCCAGCAAAATCCTTTTATATGTAACATGAAGATTCAAAGAGGCTATAAATATTAATTTCAAACCAAGATCACTCAAATAGGAGTGCTCTCAAAGTGATATTGCAAATAATTTCAAGTTATGCAATAGCTCAAATGGACAAAGAACAGGAATAATTTACTATTTGCCACATGCAATGGACAGGCTGAGCGAAACAGCATCAGACAGAGAAAACCCATTCAACTATGTCAACTTAGATTTATCCGAAGGATTCCAGTGGCCTGCTCAGATTGTTAATGACCATGAGAGCATACTTTCTAAAAAATAAACTTTGTATTTTAGAATAATTTTGATTTACAGAAAAGTTGCAAAGATAATATATAGTTTCCTACACCCTTACCCACTTTCTTCTATTGTTAATATCTTACATAACTGTGGTACGTTTGTTACAACTAAGAATGCGGCATTGGTAGTTTCTAGGAACTGAGTCCTACCTTTTATTTGAATTTAATCAGTTTTCTTCCTGACATCCTCTTTCTGTTCCAGGATACCATCCCACATTCCATTTGGTCATCACTGCTCCTTAGTCTCCTCTGGTCTGCTACTTTTCTAAGACATTCCTTGCCTTCATGACCTTGACAGTTTTGAGAAGTACCACTAAAGTGTTTTGTAAAAACCCCTCTATTTGCTTTGCCTCACACTTTTCTCACAACTGGATAGGGGTTATGGGTCTTGGGAAAGAATGTCACAGACAGGAAGTGCCCTTCTCACCACACCATATCTGGAGCACACAGTATCAACACGGCTTATCACCAATGTTGTCAATCTTGATCACCTAGCCAGTTTTTCCAGGTTTCTCCACTTTAAAGGTAGAACAGCAGTGACTTTTCTCCATCTTTCCACAATCGACTCTTTAGAAGCAAGTCACTAAGCCCAGCCCACACTCCAAGGGGCAGGGAGAAGATTTGGCTCCACCTCCTGGAGATAGAGACATCTATTTACAACTCTTCCGGAAGGGAGATTCCCCGTTTCCCATTTGTGTATTTATTCAATTGTTTGTTTATATCAATATAGACTCATAATTTATATCGGTATGGATCATGAAATGTATGCTTTGGGTTATAGTCCAATTCTATGTTATTTGTTTTCTTGCTGAAATTGCTCCAGCTTTGGCCACGGAGAGTTTGCTCAGGTTGGCTCCTAGGCCCTTTTCTGTGCCCTCAACCTTTTGTTTTTCTGGCACTCCCTTACTTTCTGTAGTTACAAAGTACTCCAGGAGCATCTTGAATTTTCCCTGTCCCAGTCCTAGAATCTATCATGTTGTTATCTATTTTTAAGAATGAAAGAAAATTATTCCCTTTAACCTAAAAATGGGCAAATTCACAGATATCTCAAAATATCACTTGTGTTTCGATTTGTTAGAGATCAATGAAGTGGCTATTTTGAGAAGCACTTTTTTTGAAGAGGCATTAGCTCTCCTAATGGAACTAATGATATTAGATATTATAGGTGTCATTAAAATTTAGAATCTGGTTGGATGATTGATCCATTTTTGCCACTCTGAATATTTTAGTGACAAACTTCTAGCCAAAACATCTGCATTTATATGTGGGTGAAATTAGGTGTTCTCCTGCCAAACCGAAGAATAGGTCTCAGCTGGGATAGCTCCTACCAGAGAGAAATTTACATTGAGTCTGGAATGAAAGGGGTTTCAGTTGAAATATCAGTTGGGTTATGTCTGTGAGGGTGTTTCAGGATGAGATTAGCATTTGACTCGGACTCAGTAAAGTCAATTGCCCTCCCCAATACAAGTGAGCATCATTCAATCTGTTAAGGAACTGAAAACAACAATCACTTATCGAGTCACAGTTCTGTATGTTGGCAATCTGGGCGGACCTCCGTTGGGAGGTTCTTCTGCTGGTGTCTCCTGGGCTCAGCCGTGTGATCATCCAATGCCAAGGAGACGGAGGGAGTAATTTGTGTTGATAGCTTTACAGTTTGTGTTTCCAGTCTGTTATAAGAACTGACCAGACCTTGTTCCTAGGATTCTCGAAATACATCTGTATACTTCCAACGATATTGCCTGAATCTTTGATAATTCAAGTGAGTTTCTGCTCCTTTAGACAAAACAATGACCAAGAAAAGTTTCTTTAAGATTCTATATTAATGTCTGTATTATTTAGAATATGTATTATCTGTCCTTCTAATAACAAAACTCGACATCCTGGTGCTTTAAAATAACAAAAACACAATTCCTGATCATCCAGTAGAGGCAGCATTGGACGCTGTCTCCCTGGCGTCACCCAATCTGTTAAGGAAATGAAAACAGCAATCACTTATTGATTCACAGTTCTATCTGTTGGCAATCTGGGCGGGCCTCGGCTGGGAGGTTCTTCTGCTGGTCTCTCCTGGGTTCGGCGGCATGACAGCAGTCAGCTGGTAGGTAAGCGGAGTGCAACAGCCTGGTCTTGCCTCACGCACCTGTCTGCTGCTGTGACTGTCAGGGAGGCCCTCCTTCCACATGGTCTCTCATCCTCAAGAGGCCAGCTTCTTGCCCCCAGTATGTATTTAACTTTTGAGTTTTGTGCTTTCAGGGCCAGTGTTTTTCATCTCTGGATTCAGACCACAAGTCACATAGAGGCTTGTGCTTTTGGGCAAGTAACTTCACTGCTCCAAACCTTTGCTATGATGATGAAAGGAGAACAGACACAAACTACGTAATGCAATACCTGGCAAGTGGAAAGTCTCAAAAACCATCAGCTACTACAATGAGTATTGTTGTTGTTGTTATTTTTAGTATCATTATTAAATCTAACACATCCCTTCCCCGCAATGAGGTTAGGTGTGATCATGTGACTGACTTCTGGCTGAAGGAATGTGAGAAGAAATGACAAATAGTTTGTAAGCCTGACCCAGGAAAACATCTCTGTGATCCTTTCCACACTTTTTCTCCTTCTTGGTCTGCCAGCTGGATGACACAAAAATCTAAAGAGAACTGGGGGACCCTAAGGAATCAGGAGCCACAAATTGGAAGGGTCCTGGGTCTCTGTGTGTACCTGTGAAAGGTCATTCACTGACCATCCACATCTAGTGCATGAGCCGGAATTATATTTTTATTATTTTAAATCACTGAGATGTCGAGAGTTTTGCTATTTGAGGGACAAATGATACATATCCTAATTAATACAGACATTAAAATGGAATCTTAAAGAAATTTTCTTGGTCATTTTTTTCCTAAAGAAACAAACTCACTTGAATTATCAAAGATTTGGGCAATATAGTTGGAAGTATGTATCTCAAGAATCCTAGGAACAAGGTACAGTCAGTTTTTATAACAGACAGGAACCACAAACTATAAAGCTATCAACAAAAGTTACTCCTTCTGTCCCTGGCAGTACATGGAGGCTTATTTCTGGTACCCCCTACTCCTCTGCTCTCTCTCTCTCTCTCCCCAGCCCCCCCCCCCCCCCCCCCCCCCCCCGCTCTGGGCGTCTTCTTACGGGACTCTCTCTCTCTCTGCCTTTCTTCTACAGATTGGCTTGCTTGCTTCTCAGGTTGTGCTCGAGCCCTCTCAGAGGAAGATGATTGGACTCAAGCTGGGCCAAAATGTACTCCCTGGTCCAACCAGCTGTTGACTAAAGGGCAAGAGTGACTTTAACAACCAGTCTATCACAAACAGTCAATTCCCATAGAAAGAAGGGGACCCTCCCAACTTGGCTGGGGCACAGTGTGCTCACGCCTGTAATCCCAGCACTTTAGGAGGCCGAGGTGCACGGATCATAAGGTCAGGAGATCAAGACCATCCTGGCTAACATGGTGAAATCCTGTTTCTACCAAAAAAAAAAAAAAAATGAGCCGTCTGTGGTGGTGGGTGCCTGTAGTCCCAGCTACTCGGGAAGCTGAGGGAGGAGAATGGCGTGAACCCGGGAGGCGGAGCTTGCAGTGAGCAGAGATCACACCACTGCACTCCAGCCTGGGTGACAGAGCGAGACTCTGTCTCAAAAAAAAAAAAAAAAAAAAAAAAAACTATATTGTATTTTTAAAATAGATTTTATTTTTTTAGAATAGTATTAGCTTCACAGCAAAATTTCGGGGAGGGGACGGAGATTTTCCATATACTCCCTACCCCACAATGCGCATAGCATTCCACTTTATCAATATCCCCTACCAAAGTGGTACATTTGTTACAACTGGTGAATCTAACTTGGCATATTATTATCACCCAAAGTTCATAGTTTACACAAGGGTGCACCCTTGATATCCCTTGGAATTGTATCTAAATCATTAAGATGTTATATTCTAGGCTGTTGAAGCAATATTTATCACTATATCATCCATCAACAAATTTTAGTTTTGTGCTGTTGAACCTCACTCAGATACACGGTGGAACGTCTCATTGAAATACTTGAAATTTCCTACTGGCCTTGACATTCAGACAAGAACAATGTGTCAGAAACCCATCTCATTACTTCCAGGTAATAGGATTCACGCAGAGTGTTTGCAACACACTGTTGTTGTCTTCACGTGGAACAATGCTATGTTGTAAGCTTTGGAAAGTGGATATCTCCTGGGTTTACTTTCAAGCTCCCTGTTGGAATGATTTTATACGTTAGCTCTCAGTGGGAATCTGCTTCCAACTCCCCAGCTGGATTGCTTTGCTACATTAGGGGCCAATGAGCAGAAGCTGTTTATCTCTCAGAAGAGTATGAACTGTTGTTTCCCAATACACTTAGTGCTCCCTTTTCAGAGACATAAACTGTCATTTTCAGTAAGTAATTTCTATTGAATGGCTGGTGCCAGATAACTGAGGATGATAACAAGGATGAGACGGTTGCAATGAAAAATTGTTAACATAACATGTGATGGCCCTTCTCAGCAAACTAACACAGGGACAGAAAACCAAACACCACATGTTTTCACTCATAAGTGTGAGTTGAACAATGAGAACACGTGGACACAGGGAGGGGAACATCACACACTGGGGCCTGTCAGACGGTGGAGGACACAGGGAGGGAGAGTATTAGGACAAATACCTAATGCATGTTGGGCTTAAAACCCAGATGACAGGTTGATAGGTGCAGCAAACCACCATGGCACATGTTTACCTATGTAACGAGGCCACACGTTCCGCACATGTATCCCAGAACTTAGAGTAAAATTAAAAAAAAAAAAATGTGATGGTCCATCCTTAGCTTGCACAAGCCAGGATGACAGAAATGACACGAGAGAGGGAAGCACCACAAACTGATTAGGGAAAGTAATTCCAGGGGTCTTTTTCCAGAGATACCTCCCTGTTACTGAGCAAGGGACAAGGAGTGGGGAGGGAAAGGTGACACTGATAGAAAAAATACCCAAAGATGGCATCTCTTAAAAAGGACTGAGGGTTTCTGCCTTCCCTTAGATTGGGACTGTGAATATAAGGGCAGATTTGAAATGGAATCAGGAAATTAAGACATATCCAGAGGCGGGAGAGCTTTCAGAGAGTCTGAAGTTGCTGGCCAAGACTGAGGCTCAGGGAAGGTCAGAGCCCTAGAAACTGGCCACCAGCTGCAGAGACCCATGAGATATCTGGACCCAAATGGCTCAACCAACCATGGAGCAGATGGAGGACAGTGAGCAGAGCAGGAGGTTCGGGAAATCTCAGCTACCGTATTTCCATTTATCAGTTGTCCGTTGTGTGTTCTTTGCTATTTTTGACTTCTTTTCTGATAATTTTGTGGTAGAGAGTGCTGAAGAGTGAGAGGCCCAGGCCGTGCCTTTCACATTCTTCAGAGGGTCTCAGGGTGCCCGTAAGTGCAAGCTTGCCAGAAAACTAGCAAGAGCACCCATTTGCAGCACTTACCAAAAGGAGAGGCACTTTAGTAAGGGCTGCACATCTCCACTAGAGCCCAGGAAGAAAATATTATCATCATTACATTACAAATAGTGAAACCAAGGCTCACAGAAGCTATGGTACTTGGAAAACCGGGGACATGAATCTTGTTCTCTATAACTTCAGAGCCTACCTGTAACCACAGAAATCTGCTTCTCCCTAACTGTATGGGATAATCAAGGAAGGTACACTCAACTTTTATTGCATGAAGAGTTCTGATATGGTCCAAGAATCAATAGCTGTGTATTTCTTGCTTCTTTGTTTTGGCTTGAGACACTTTGTGGAGGAGCTGACTTTGGTTGGAATGGTTGGGTCAGAGAGATTATTTCAGGGCTAAGCAGAGTTCTCAGAGATGCACAGCTGGGGCCGGGCGCGGTGGCTCAAGCCTGTAATCCCAGCACTGAGACGGGCGGATCACGAGGTCAGGAAATCGAGACCATCCTGGCTAACACGGTGAAACCCCGTCTCTACTTAAAAATACAAAAAACTAGCCAGGCGACGAGGCGGGCGCCTGTAGTCCCAGCTACTCCGGAGGCTGAGGCAGGAGAATGGCGTAAACCCAGGAGGCGGAGCTTGCAGTGAGCTGAGATCCGGCTACTGCACTCCAGCCTGGGTGGCAGAGCAAGACTCCGTCTCAAACAAACAAAAAAAAAAGAGATGCACAGCCATGGCATTACAGGCAGCAGCATCATGACCACAGGTAGGAGCATGAGGATCAGAGCCTGGTGCAGCTCACGTATGAACTCCTTCTAGGAGCCTCAAGTTTTGGGTGCATCTCAGGAACGAAAATGGTCAGCAGAGCGCAGATGCAGCATCGGTAGGCAGGACTGGGGTTGTCCCAGGCTTCAGAGCAAGGAGCCTCCTACTCCCATGGTGCTGAGCTTCAGATGCAGTTAGGAGGAAGCACTTACTGCACAATGTGGGGGAAGGGATGACGGCTTGAAAGAAGCAAAGACATCAGGAAGAACTGCACCGTTCCAGTGCCTTTGGGATGCTATTTTTCAAAAGAAGCTGGTTCCTGCCACCCACCCCCGACATTTTGAAACTCAGCAGAACCAACATTGTTGGCAAACATTTGCTGCTGACTCTCTGAAAGGCTATGTTGTTATCTTATCAACCCGGCTGACTCAGAGAAACATACGTCAAGGAGGGGCGAGAGTCTAGTAGATTAGATGGAATCTGGGGTATTCCCCAGTTTGGGGTTATGATTCTAGGATGACATGATGCCTGTTGATGTAGCCCGCTGCCGGGCCTTGTTTTGGGAGCCCCTGCTCCCCAAACTCACTTTGGCTGCCATTATCCAGGACTATAGGTGACCATTTTACCTCAGAGTCTTCCTTTTCCTGGGAGTATCCCTATGGCCCCTGCCTCCTGGACCTCTCTGTGCAGTGTTCTTGGTGTCTAGTCATTTATTGCCAGGGACTGTACAGAAGACCTCTGTGTGCACCTTTGAAGTTGTCTAGACCACTCCCATCCCATTCTTCCTTCAGTCACTGGAGTTTATGGACAATGCATTGTTACAGAAAACCCATTCCTGATTTCTTTGGAGTCCATGGGTTTTAAGGAGCAAATTCTAGCTGGGCTAAGAACCTGCAAGGGTAATTAACAGATGACTAGAAGTAAGTCAATTAACAGATCTCATTAGAACGTGGTCTTTTTAAGTCATCGATTGTCTCAACCAGCCACAACTGATGTGGAAGTTCAGCCGACACCTGCAGACCGCTTAGAGTACATCACAGAGCACAGCTGCCAGGGGGGCTTGTCCACTGGATTTGGGCTGCCTGGCCTTTGTGTGTCACCCAGTGGAAGTGAAGCCCACCCACGCCATAAGAGTTGCTGAGCCAAGTGGGAACTGCCCCATGGGGATACTCCTACTCTTGGCCAGACATCCAAAGCATTCCTAAAGTACAGGCGATGATGCTATGGAAGTGAGAGTATCAGGAAACGGGGCTTCTACAAGAATACACGGAGGTTCAAACTCACCATGTTACAATTGGGAACTTGCTCAGGGCATAAGTCCACCTATGCCAGCTACAGGCAGGCACCATCACCCTATGCAAGGGTAAGCAGAAGAGGCATGGGATTGAAGTTTAAGCCTAGAGCAGAAAGGACTCCCAGTGACCCCTGGTTCCTACATCATATACATTATGCTCCCAATGGGGGACTCAGGAGGAGCAAAGCAATGGTGCCCTGTGGGCAAGGCTGTACAAGGGACATCCTGGGGCAGAGGTAGGGTGGCTATAGGCTGAGGAGCAGCAGGGCTGCATTGCCGGTGAGATCCAACAGGGCTCCAGGAAAGGTCACTGTGTCTTGTCTATGCATGGGACATGCAGTGGCAGGCTTTGGCAGCTGTGGACATCAGCAGTTAGTGCCGACAGAGCATCCTGTGATCAATTAGGATAAGGATGTGTTCAAGAAGTCAAGAGGACTCAGAGAAGAAAAGGGTACCTGTATCCAGGTATGAGGACCCCATTCTACCACTGCCCTAATGACAACATAGGCCACCCGCTCTGTCTAGACGCTATCTTGAAAAGAAAAACTTGGCTGGCCAAGGGGTATGGGGCAAAAGGGAAGGAATTAGAAAAATTAAAAATTAAAAAAAAAACTTAAAAATACTGGCATTTTCCCAAAAGAGGTGACATTCATCCAAAGTAAGACTATGTTGTAAGTGATGTACATTATTAGGCAGTTGTGGCCATCTAGAATGATGCTGCCCAATATAATAGCCCATAGCTGCATGTGACAAGTTAGATTTCAATCAGCTAAAACTAAATAAAATAAAAGATTCAGTTCCTCAGTGGCAGCAATCACATTTCAAGTGCTCGTAGCCACACGTGGCTCTCGGCTACCATGTTAGGCAGAGCAGATATGGGCCATTTCCATCATCACAGAGAGTACCACTGGACGATGCTGGTCTAAAACATAAGCCCAGGAGAGCAGGCCTCTTCTCTGTCTTATTCACTGTGGTATTTGTAGGCATCTAGAGAAAGCCCAGCACATAAATGAATATGGTCAAGATTTTTCCTAAAGTACAGCTCTTTAAAATATGGTCCTCATCAATCTGTCCAGACTTTGTTTCTCATTATTTATTCATTCATTAAACATAGATTTATATTTACTGATGTGCCAGGTGCTCTGCTAGATGCTGAGGATGAAAAATAAGACATAATCCCCATCCTCACAGAGCTCACTTCTACTAGGAAGACAGCAAATCGGCTAGACAATTGGTCCACCCAATAATTACAGCTGGAGAAAAACACTATAAAGGAAAGAAACATGATGGAAAAGGCCACAAATAGCTGCTTCCGATAGAATAGTTGGGGAAGGTGCCTTCCAGGGGACACTCCAGTCAAAACCAGAAGCTCCTTGAATCCCTCTTCCCAGTCTGTCACAGTGGGTGGCACCGAAAAGTAATCAATCAATAGTAGTTAGATGAATCACTGAGAAGGAGAGCCGGGTATTCAAAGGATCGGGGAAGGGCATTGTTGGCAAATTGCGTCTGAAACCTTTAATGTGAGACTGAACTTGGTCGGTGTGAATAGCAGAAAGAATACCACTAAGCCTGGAGCAGAATCAGCGGGTGGGAGAGAGAAGTGAGTCGAGATTTGAAGTAATATGGGGGTCTCTTGCTTGGGGGTATATAACGTGATGTATGTTTAAATAAGACCACTCTGGCCACTCCACAGAGACTGCACTGGGATGGGGAACAGGTAGCAAGAGCAGAAGCAGGGAGTTCCACAGGCAACCTTGGGCAGTGCCCAGCCAACAGATGATGGTGATGCCAGCTTGGAGCTGGCTGAGAGCTGTCAGCATGAAGATGTGGCCACGCCCCACTATGTGTCAATCAAATTGGACTTAGTGTCTCCAAGGCTATTCCTGCTCTCCCTCCTGTTCTGCTTCCCACCTCCCTCCCCACTTCTCCCGCCTTGGCTTGGGATGCTTTTCCCTCTCATTTTCACTTTCAAAATTCCACCTTACCCTTCAATGCTCTCAGAAGTTATCTTCCCCCTTGGCAAAGTCTTCCCTGATTGTTGTGGCCGGATATAATTTGCCTGTGCTTGGAAACGTTACAGCACTGACTCTATATGCCATCTGCATATGCAGCATTTAGCACACTGCCTGAACTCTGATTGAGCTTGGTCTTCTTACTGCATGGCGAACCACCAGATGACTGGGGCCTCATAAACATCTTCCTGTACCCTCTTTCAGGGTCAGCACCTAATGTACTATCTTACATATGAGTACTCAAATATATTTGTTGAAGGAACAAAGGACTGACTGTCTCTGTGTTTGCTGGTGTGTATCTTTCTCTTCATTTAACATCTTATTTTTATTTGCATAACCCCACTTCTTTGAATATCATTTGCTAACCAACTCTATGGAGGAAATACAAAACTATTCTTTTAAACATAGGATCTGTCCCTGGTGGGCTGCACTTGGCAGCAGCAATGGTCTGAAACCTCCAAAGGCTTGGTAAGAGCTGTGGGGAAGTGCAAAAAGTGTTCAATTAACTCTCGTTACTCAAAGTAAATGGAGGTACTTAAGCCAATAGTCGTATATTCTCAATTGCTCTTATGACCAGACTGTGAACTCCTTAAACACGATTTATTCATCTCAGTTTGTGCAACATGGCATGTGCCTGGTGCACAGTAGGCTCTCCAGACATGTTGGTTGAATGGATAAATTATCATATGAGCACTGAGCCTTCTGGTGGGCCCACTTGGAAGGCAATAAACCCCATGGTGGTGGCTCACCCCAGAATTAGGGGTCCCCTGAGAGGCAGGTCTCACCACCATGGAGAAGGTAGCACCACCATTTTACTGCACAGTCTTCCCCAATTTATAATTTAAAAGTGTGCAGCAAGTAGATAAAAATGCAAAGATAAACCTGATCAATTGTTTCTGTCTTACCCATCACCTGCCACCACGGAGAGTCATTGTTTTCTCTCTACTGCCTTCATTCATCTTTTTCCTTGCCCTGGGGCCATTTTTCAGGGTTCCTGGAAAGGGGCCACACTCCTTCCCTTATCCGATCAGACCAGAGGACACCATGATTTGCTCTTTTCCCTTTTTCTTCTTTGTTTTCTTTCGTAAAGACTTTTCATGCATGTTATTTGTAATTATTAGTACTATGTGTTTTTTGGCATTAGCTTAGAGTGTCTAATTTGTGATATCTTCCAGTTCATTACTCATAGTCTTGATTTCAGGAGCAAAAATGAGAGGATCTCTAGGCAGGATGCTGCACACGAGGCTCCATGTGCAGTACGTATTTGGCCCAGGTCTTCCATGAGTATTGTAAGTTTGCTACCATCCCTGAAATAAGTGCTTCCCTCCTCCTCTTTTTTTCCTCATGGTGACGGGAGGGGAGGGGGTTCCTCCTATTTTCTGCAACTATTTACTTAAGCAGGCATCAATAATTCAGGATACCAGCTCCCTTTCTGAAAGCCCAGGTGAGGGCAAAGGGCTTAGCACCAGGCCAGCAGCTCATTTGCTCACTCCTGCAAAACTCCACAGAGATTGCACCAGGCTCCTGCCTGGCCAGACCTCAGCCACACTTGAAGACAGTAAGCATTGACTTCAGAGTTCAGATCTCCTTTGTTTTCTTTCCTTAGCTACCTACCAGCTTCCCCGAACCTCTGAGGATGCCAGAGGCCATCTCTGGAGTGAGGTCTCTCTGTCGGTTTTGAGCTGCAGCATGCCACCCAGAGCAGCCTCTGACCCCAGCCTCAGACCCAGGCCTCTGAAACCAGACCAGGTAAGGAGGCTTTGAATTTATTGCTTAATTTGACAAATGTTTTATGAGACTCAAAGATGAAAATGTGGCTATGACTTAAGAGAGGCAGAATTAAAGCCTGAGCTATACTTTCCTTATATCTAAGGTCTGGAAGGAGACTGAGACATGGTCTTACATCTGGGATATGTGTAAGTTTCAGGACTGCAGGGATCTATGTAAACAGGTATTTAAAGCCTCTTCCTCCTGAAATGATTCAAGGTGCTGGGTCTCTTTGTTCTGCAACTGAGTCTGGTTTCTCCAAGCAGTCCTCAAACATTTCTCCTTAAGTTCAAAATGTCTCCTTGAAAATAAGACCTAACTGGTCTGAAACATTATTTGGGATTTCTAGTTCAAACTGTGAGAAATGACTCCTACTCCCAGGATAAAGGCACAGGCATATTTGTCCTTCTCCGCCACCCTTTCCATCCCCCAGCCCTACATGCCCCACTCCTACCTTCAGCTGGGTTACCTGTAACCTCTGACTGGGGAGGGTCATCTCTATTTTCAAAAATATCCAGAGAAGACTCAAGAACTTTCCTTGATATCTCCACTCCCTTATGCAATGATCCTCACCAGCAACACAAACTTCTTATACCCCCAAACACTCATACCACTTTTGAGAGCTCGTCCTCTCTTTCATCTCTCCCGAACAATCAATGATGGATCATTTGCCACCATTCTTCTGATATTCACACTTTTCTTAACTCGAAGGCGTTTTACAGTTGTGTTTATAGTTCTGCTTCCATGACCTCTCTCCCGAAGTTGCTTAACTAATCTTTCCCTGCCCTCAGACTTTGTCTAATCCAATGTATACTGCAAACTATTGCCAGTCTAATCTCTCTATGACAGTTCTGATCAAGCCATTCCCCAACCCATCCCACTCCTGACACCCTACCCCCATCAAAGGCATGGCTGGTAAGTGACTTGAGCGAGATTGCTCTAGGAGACTCAACTGATATTCATGCCTTATACTGAGCTCTCGAAATTTTCCGAGCATCTCTTTTGCTCTCTGGTGTCTCCACCATTCACCTCATAAGACTCTCTCAATCCAGCAGGCTACCCTCCATTCGCATTTCTACCTGTCAAGATCCTATCCATTCACTGAGTGTCACAGAAGAATAGCAGTTTATTACATAAGGTCCTTGGCCTACTTGCTCATAGCAGGTCTAGTTGGGAAGACAGACACAAACACAGACATTTGAATGCATACAGTGCTTTGGGGACTGCTGTGGGGACAGAGTATAGGAGCCCTTAGCCTTGTGGAGATGACATTTAAACTGCTTCTTGCTGGGCAGGAAAAAGTTGGCCATATAAAGAAGTTGGTGGAAGGGTATTGTAGATAAAGGGAACCACATCAGCAAAGGAAACTAAAAAGTGTTCATTAGAGTGCATAGTATGTATGTAGTCAAGACAGGCCCAAGCCATTATCAAGAACTTCCCACATAGCAAGAAGGCTTGGCACCACACTCTTTGCTTGGCCTATCTTGTTTCACTCATCTCATTCCCTGTAAAGTGGATACTGTTAGCATCGAAGCTGTTTTATAGAGGAAGACACTGACACACAAAGACATGGAGTAACAGCCAAGCTCACACAGATAGCAAGTTAAGTGTGGAGCCCAGCTTTGAACCCAGGAATCTGACTAGGAAAACTGAACTCTACATAGCTATTCCTCTTCAGTTGAGAAGGTAGTTACAGAAAAAGGTCAAGATGCCTTCAAAGTTCTGTAGTTAGTGGGTTCCAGGTCTGGCTTTGCATCAATTACTTGAGCCACGGAGACTTTCTGGGTTTTAGTTTCTTCATCTATAGCCATGTTTCTCAACAGGGAGTGACTGTGCCCCACCCCCTGCCCCGGGGCACATTTGGCAATATCAGGATACATTTTGGATTGACATAGTGGAGGTGGGGTTGGGGGAGTGCTATACAGCCAGTGGGCAGAAGCCAGGGATGCTGCTCAACATTGTGCAATGGACAGCAACAGGGCCCCCACCACAAAGAATGATCTTATCCCCAATGTCAACAGCGCTGAGGCTGAGAAAACCTGCTTTATGGAGGAGGCTTAAGCTACACACACACCCCCCACATCACTGACTATTCTAAGTGTTCCAGGAGCTAACGTGCACAAAACTCCCGTGGCAGAAACTATTGGCTAAAACTGCAAAGTTCCCAAGGGGGACCTGATCCTCTTGGCTGGATTGTCTTTGAGTTTACTTCAATGACAAGATCCACGTCCTCCATGAACCCTGTGTTTTCTTCAAATAAAGTCCTGCAGGGCCACGTGGCTGCCTGGGCTGCTGGCAGCAGCTCCTCAGCTCCCACTGTGCTGGGTTTTCTCTTGGAGGTTGCACCCCTTGCCGTGACTGTGTTTCATCTCGCCTGTTCCTGGCATTGCCTCTGACAGCTGGACTTAGTGAGAGACCGGGCCCCAGATGAAAATTCTCAGCACGGCCCCACCATCCTCCCTGGCCCAACCCAGGCCGGAGCAAGACAGTCAGACGTTTCTTCTCTGCTTAGTATTCGTCTTTCTTTCCCCAGTTATCTGTATTTACTTTGAAAATCATTTCCTCTGTTTTACTCGGTTTGCCTTTGAGCCCAATTGCCGGCTCAGTTCTCTGTCCCTTCTGTTTATTTCTACTTCTCATTTTTCCCATTGATCAGATGCCCTGGAAATATAGCAGGAACAGTGTGTTCCCTGTAATATTTGGTTACACTTAATATTTCTCAGCAAAACGTTGCCTTGGAACACCAAGCGGTAAAAATCCAGGCCTGCTCTGCTTACACTGGACATCGGCTTCAGCACAGGCTCCGATTCATTTCAGGTCTATTCTGTCCTTAAAGGAGAGTCACACCCAGCCTGCAGCAGGAAGGTGCCTCAGTGGGCAAACCGCCAAGCATGTGCACAGAAAGCCGTGTCCTCAAATAAGTACGTGGCTATCACACACTAGGTGCTTGACTGAATGAAGATATGGCACCCTGTGAACGTGCCAGATGAATATGCTGTCGAATCCTACGACTCTTCTGTAAACACAGTTTTTCTAGATCAGCCTTTGCCATCAGGGCTACTAATCCTAATTTTTTCCCTGATGCCATTTTATGATTATGTGACTCAAACTGAGAACGAATGAAACTCTTTCGTGCCACAGTCATCCTTACAGGCCCCTTTGGTGAGCTGATGAAAGCTATGAAACTTTCCTTCCAGAACTGCCTTGCCTGCCTCACAGAATATTCTGAATGTTCTGGGCACTAATGTGGATGAAACTCATTACTTAGGAATGCATTTGCCAGAGACTATTGGCTTAAACCGCAGTCAGTCTCTGAGGGGATCCAGTCCTCCCGGGTGGATCTTCTCTGTGTTTGCTTCAGTGATAGAATCCACTTCCTACACGAACCCCATGTTTTCTTTAGAGTACAATATTTAGTTAACCCTCAGCAGGGTCCACGAAACCCATGGTTTCAAACTTAAGAACCAGTCTCTGCCTTCTTGGTTTAGAAAATACCACTAGGAAATACTGTGAGTGAAGCCTTGTTTAGTGATGTTAACAGAACACAACAACACAAACTCTTACTCAAAACCATCAACGGTTCCCACCCACAGTTTCTCTTTGGGCATAAAGACATATTTTCTTGTGTGGCTTAAAAAAGCCAGGAATATGTATATGACAAAGGAAGACACTGACAAGCAAGAGATGAGGAAACAAATGGAAAACCACACCAACATGGCACATGTAGACATGTAACAAACCTGCAGGCTGTGCACATGTACCCTAGAACTTAAAGTATAATTTAAAAAAAAAAAAAAGAGGAAAGAAAACCAAGGGTTTCGAGGAAGCGTATCCTCACCTCTCACCTAATGGAACGGGGTTAACAAGTGGCCCATGAGGCGCTGAGAAAGTTCCAGGGCAGCTCGGAACCAAAGTCTCAAATATAGTATGATGTGAACGTGACCATACATGCCCCAGGTAGAATTCTGGCAGCACCCCGCTAGACCACAGACCCCTCGCAACAACCAGATCTTTGTCTTGGTTCCTCTCTCTTCCACTAGGTTGAAGAGTATTCAGTTCTAAGTATCTGTATCACTACCTTTACCCCAGCCTTCTAAGGAGGTGGGACACTTGATCTGCTGAGCCAGCCACTAGACCTTCATCATGAGGTCTGGGGAGGGGGCTGATGGAGCTCCCAAGGTTTGGTCAGAAAAAAGGGAGTGGGTAGGGGGTGAATGGGAGACAGAACCACTCAAGGTGAAGAGAGTGGAGGATGCGAAACTGCATACGGAGACAGGAGCAAGGGAAGCCATGGAGAGGACTTTTTAAATTAAAACTCCCCTTCACTTAGGCTTCTAGAAGCCTCCATGTCATTTAAAGGGATTAGAACCAGAAAGAGAAAGACACAAGGTGGCCAGATGGTCAAAATGTCAAATTCTTTTGAACTATGCTCTTATCTGCAACTGAGATGTTTTCACTTCTGTGCTGCTTGGAGGATGCAGATAAAATCCACCCACTTTATCTGGTACAAGGCCCCAATCCCCTTAGTACCACAGGCATTGCTGAAGAGAATCAGCACCATACACATGTGTGGATTTCTCTTCCTTTCCTGTCCTTCAGAGCAAGGCAGGAACGCATAGTTTAAGCAGGAGAAAGAAAAACAGTGAGAAATGAAGAATCATGGGCAGTGCGGGGCAGGCGTGGAGGGAGGCAGTTTATACCCAGAGAGGATTTGTGGACCCCGGACCCAGGATCAAGGAAGAGCACGTCTTTCCCCGGCTCTTCTGCCTCTCCACTCACCATGGCAGGGGAGAGGTTTTCCATACAGACACGCCCATAATGGAGGCAATAACCTCTCCAGTGCAGGACTCCGCACCTCCAAGGCAGCCCTTCTGACCATCTCAGAGGGAGAAAAGCCAAGCCCTTTTCTTTACACATCCTCCTGTCTTTCAGCCCCTCCGTGCCTTGATTTCAAAGCCTTTCTGAAACAAATGTGAAGTTGAAAGGACAGACTTCAATTATTTTATTTTGTAAAGGTTGAAAAGGTTCTTGTAAATGACTGATGCAAATACTGGAAACCCAGTTAAAACAACTGGATACCAGATGGCAAAGGAGAGTGGTTTACTGTAAAGTGTTACAAAGTAGGAGCTCATTTACAAGAAGCAATTACACAAACAGCCCTGAGTATCCAAGATCCCATAAAAGAGTGGCTGGGGTGGAAGTGCAGGATAGGCTGAGCACGTATGACTTCCACATCCCAATGTGAACACTGCAATTGTGGCCTTACCTGTTGCCCTTCCACCTGGCAATGTTTCTAAGTCTAGGCTGGCCTGCCAAGAAGCACAGAGTCACAGCCCTAAACAGAGATGCTTGCACTTTCTCCATCACTTGGTGGCCTAGGGGAGTTTCCTCATAGGAGAACTTTAACAATATAAGGAGTATAGGCAGCTGGTATCATTGTATTGAAGCCTGGGGAACTTGGTTTTTATCTCAGGTCAAGAGAACAGGAGAAAATCCCTTTACAATCTGGATGCCTTTTTCCCCTCACTGTTTGTTTAAATTGAGAATGAGCACAATACACTTTACTGTCCATGTTCAGTCCTAGATATGCTCTTGCATGTGTGTAGACACAGTATGTAAATCACAAAAGCAAATCATGAAGCTGTAGCTGAGAATTTGACATTGTAGTTTCTTGCTCTACACACCCATCAGGTCTGAGCTGACCTAGCTGCCCTCCTCCATACTAAACCTCCTGGTGCCCGCTTCAGTGCCCTGAGCCCAAGTCCCTGCCTCCAAGTGCCATGACCTCCCCAAGGTCAGCTTACCTTGGCTAGACCAGGCAAACCTTCCCACCTGGTAATCAACTTGACTATGATCTGTGCTGGGAAGAGACCCTGCACTCACCCCTGAACACAGTCTCAGGGCAGGTGCTAACATGCGCTTTTGGGGAGGTTTTCTATAAATCCATACATATCCCAGGCATAACTCTTTATCAGAGCCTTTTCTGGGGGGGAAATTACAGTCAAGAATGTACGTTTCACCTTGCCAAGGCAGTCAGAAAAATACTTGTGTGCAAGTGGGACTTCCAGGGCCTGGAAATCACAGTAACCATTCTCATGGCCAGTCAAGATATTTTGATCTTGGAGAAAGCAGGATTAGAAACCAGACCGCCATACTGATACACCCTAGGATGTCCTGCAGACCCTGGTCCAACATAGAGGGCTTCCCTCAAGACACACTGAAATGGAGCTGGCAGATCAGAACCTAATGGAATATACCTGAAAAAAGCATCTGATCCTCAAATGTTTATCAATTGATGAATGAACACACAAATGCAGTCTATCAATGCAATGGAATAGTATTTAGCAATAAAGGAAAGTAGGACTATTTTATGCTACTACATGGATAAATCTGGAAAATGTGATGCTAAATGAAAGAAATTAGAAACAAAGGATTTGCATATTATATAATTCCATGCATGTGAAATGTCTAGAATAGGCCAACCTATAGAAAAAGGAAGTAGATCAATGCTTATCAGGTGCAAGGTAGGGTGGGAAGTGACCGCTCATGACATGGGGTCTGTTTGAAAGGTGACAAAAATATTCTGGAATTCAATAATTGGGGTCATTGAACAACTCTGAAAATATACTAAAAACCCTGGATTATATAAGGATAAATTTATGGAATGTGAATTCTATCTCAATAAATCAAAAAGCATGGGATGATCCTGCATCCCAGGGGAATGGCTCCTACTCTAATTCTGGGGACAACCATAGTAGAACACTGTCTCACAAGTTTCAACAAAACCTTCCTAAAATTTTAATGGTAGATTTAGCACTGGAGTTAAAGCTGATTTACATGAGTATCTTTTCTTCTGAGGAGGAGACACATCCTTGGGTATTGTAAAACCAGATTCAAATTCCTGTTCTATGTTTTGTGGCGGTTGGGGGTTTAGGGGTATCAAGGACCCTAGTTTGAAGCCAGTCACAGTTTACTTAAGTTCTGAGCTTCCTCAGCACAAAGACCCATAATCTAAGTTCAACCAGATCACCTCTGTTCTCAGAACCTGTGGAGTCCCCTCTATCCTCTCCCTCCACTCCCATCTCTCTGAGCTCCAGTTTATGAGGATCTCAGGAGCTTGTGGAAGTCAACCCTCCTTCCTTATTTTACCCTCTTCCCTGAGGCAACAGGCTGAATCCACGTCCTCGACAAGTGTGGTCATTCCTACTATATGCCTTTACTCCTGCCTTCACCAAACCTCCCAGGCCTGTTAAGCCCCTGACCTCCTTGCACTGAGATCCATCCACTCATCCCCTCCTTCATTCAACTAATATGTACTGAGCACTGGTTATGTGCTAGGCACTGTGCCGGGAGCTGGGAGTACAGTGGTGGATGGGGCACTCAAGGCAAAGTTGGCAATACTCAAGGAAACCAAGTCATCAGATGGAAGTTTCCACCAGTCAGTCCACAATGAGCCCTTAAGCCCAGCAGCCTGCACTCCTGCACTCCTAGAAGGAGAATACTTAGATTGCTTCCTTTTTCTCACTGTAGTCAGTCTTCCAGGGCTCTCTTGCCCTCCTAGGCACGTGGTGAATTCCACTTTCTTGCCATTTCCAGTGGGTTGGAGCCATGAGTCTAGTCCTTCCAATCCCTTGCTGCAGCAGTTATAGAAAAGGTTTTGTGTTGACATGGCCAAGCCCCAAGATCGAAGCAACCTGTATTACTAGGTTGTAACTTGGAAGAAAGTTGCCTTGAGGAGTTTCTTAAAGCTGTGGTGGACTTGGCCTGAGTTAGAAATAAACCTTTGTGGTGTCAAGCCACTGAGATTGTGGATGTGTTTGTTACAACAGCATGCCCAGGTTTACTCCAGCTAGTGCATCCACTGAGAAAACAAGGTTCTAAGTTGCATATAAGCACTCCAGAATATTTTCTGATTCGTTCTCACAGAAAAGCAAGTCATAGACTACAGCAATGGTCTGTAATTAAGAAGGAAAAGAGAAGAGTGCAGATTGACTATATTTCCTGTCCAATCGTGCTTAAATTATATAAACAATCAGTTACTCACATATGTGGAATTGCAATGGCAAATGTTTTGATAATCAAAGTCTGTGCCACTGGTCATTCAAAATGTGCTCCTGTTTCTTTAAGTGCTTACTGCGGGGACGCCAGGTGAATTCAGGGGCTTCTTGGAGTGACTTCTCATCCCAGAGATGTTTTTGTAGCTGTACTTTGGCCCTCCAAATGTTCACATTCGATCTACGCCACTCAAAAATAGCTACCAATGGAAGGCACGACCTTGGGCTGACAATTTATTTAGGAACCAGCAAGGCCAGGCCGTCCTGTGCCTTTTTAGGTTATTCTCTGCGTTGATTCCGGTCAATAGCCTGTTTTAAGAAAAGCTTAGGCCAGATTTAAAAAAAAGAAAATCTGCCTTCCCTTGAGTAAACAAGATAACCTGACAGCTCCAGTGGGTAAATAATGCACTTTTTAAAAGCCTTTCCAAATAGGTCTTTATCCAGCAAGCGGCTTTTATAAGCTACCACTCTTCCTAATATCTACTTATTCAAAACTTAAAAAATGATAGACATCTATTGAATCTGAATTTTCTGGATTTTCTTTTTTTCTAATTTTAAAGAAGAAATGTATTTTTTCCCTTTCGGTTAGAGAAAAAGTCTTTCTTGAAATATGATCCTCTCAGATAAATAATGGCAATAAAAGTAAATGGAAAGTGGGAAAGAACACGGTTTCTTAGTGCAGTGTGCAGCACTTTCTAATTGGAAAAGGCTAAAAGGGAGTTTTCCTTGGAGGCCTCCCATCTGACTTGAGACCAAGCAAAACAGTGATTTGCTTATGAGCATCGAGGTCTCTGTTTCCCTTGTTAAAAGGGAAGCTAAGAATGGAAGAAATGTACTAAGTTGTAAACCTGTATTATGGCCATGATTTCTGTGGGTATTTCACACATTATGGTGAGATATAGAAATTACAGAATACAGTAAGGGGTAAAGACTTTTGAAGTCGTCAGTCAACCCCAGGTGAAAACTGAGTCTCTCACTTCTGAGTCTTGCTGAAGATCACAGCCACCTTCAGTCCACATGTTTTACTCTTGCTAGCGTAGTACTCTGCTCATGTTGAAACACTCTATTTTTCCACTTAAAAAGAAATCTGGCTGGGCGCAGTGGCTCACACCTGTAATCCCAGCACTTTGGGAGGCCGAGGTGGGTGGATCGTGAGGTCTGGAGATCAAGACCATCCTGGCTAACATGGTGAAACTCCGTCTCTACTAAAAATAGAAAATAGCCGGGCGTGGTGGCAGATGCCTGTAGTCCCAGCTACTTGGGAGGCTGAGGCAGGAGAATGGTGTGAACTTGGAAGGCAGAGCTTGCAGTGAGCCAAGATCCCGCCACTGCACTCTAGCCTGGGTGACAGAGCAAGACGCCATCTCAAAAAAAGAAAAAAAAAAAGAAATCTATCCAACTTAGCTGAGTTTTTCTGGAATTTTGAGGAATTTATGCACCTGTCACAGGAAGGTTTGGGTTTGCTGATGGCTTTAAAAGCCAGAGCTTTAGTAGTTTAGGCCCTCCTGAGGTCCTGAGATCCTGTTACCTCATCAGTCATCAAAAATGGATATTGTTGCTATTTTCAAGGGTCTTCTCATTTCCTTAATAAGAAATAATAATTCAGTAATGTTTTCATAATTACTATGAAAATATTGTATTGTAGAGAAAAGCAAGAGCAAGACTGGCCTATAACTTAACAGTAGCACTATTTCTGCAAGAGTGTGACTGTCCTATGATTTTACAGTCTCACCATTTCCTCTGCCTCTCTCTTTCTTTCCTTCCCTCCCACTCCATTCTCATTTCCTTGCTACTTTTGCCTTTTCATTTTACATTTTTATTCATGTATGATATACATGCAGATAAAGCACCCAGCTCAAGAAAACAACATGAGCAGCACCCACAAAAGCCCACTTGGGCAGCCATAACACCACAGATCGATTTTCCTGTTTTTCTTTTGATAGAAATGGAATCTTCTAATGTACAGCTTTTGTGTCTGACTTCTGTCCCTCAAGCTTATGTTAGTGAGATTCATCTGTCGTAGCAGGTATTTTTTTTTTTCCATTTTAAAATCCATTCCCTCCCCGTCTAGGGTACATTTACCTCCATCTTTCTTACTGGTACTACTCCTCTTCTCTTCCCCTTTGTGTCTTAGATTTTATTGCCATATTCGGACTTATTTTCTTTGCCGAGTCAGACATGTTGATTGGACTAGAGCAGTGGAGACAGCACGCTGTTCCTGAAACGGGCAGGTGAATGTCTCTCCTCCAGGATCCACCCAATGTATGCACCTGCAGCTGGCCACATATGCAGGTAAATTATGATACTACGAAAGGTCCCATCTAAAGTGCTTTTACTAGAGAGGATGTCGGCACCTGTGAAGGCTAATTTTATGTGTCAACCTGGCTAGGGTATGGTGCCCAGATATTTGGTCAAACATTATTCTAGATGTTTCTGTGAAGATTTTTTTTTTAGATGAGATTAACATTTAAACAGGTAGACTTTGAGTAAGGCAGATTTTCCTCCATAATGGGGGTAGGCCTTATCTAGCCACTTGAAGTTCTTAATAGAAAAAAAGACTGACCTCACCCAAGCAAGAAGGAATTCTGCCAGCATATTGCCTTTGGATTTAAGCTGCAATCCTTCTTGGGTTTCCCGCCTACCACCCTCTCCTGCAGATTTTGCACTTGCTAGCCTCTACTGTCCCACGGACCAATTCCTTCAAATTAATCTCTCTTTTGTGCTCTCTCTCTCTCTATATGCACATCCTGTTGGTTCTGTATCTCTGCAGAACTCTGACTAATACAGCACTTCTCCCCACTCCCAAGCCCATGGAAGACCTCGTTTATTGGCCAAGACATTCTTTCCAGATGAGCCTTCAGAATCCTCCTCCACTCAGTCCTCCAGATATCCACGGCCTGTCAATAAGCAAGTTGAAACATCCTTGCTATCCTTGCATGAGAGCAACGGTTCTCAAAAGGGAGAGGGTGATTTTGCCCCCCAGGGGATATTTGGCATTGTCCGGAGACATTTTTGTTGTCACAAATGGGGGAGAGGGAGTGCTGTTGGCTTCTAGCAGGAAGAGATCAGAGAAGCTGCTAAACATCCTACATGGCACAGGACAGTCTCCCATTAACAAAGAATTACCCAGCCCCAAGTGTCAGTAGTCGGAAGGTTGAGAAACATTGAATTAGAGACTCACTCAGACTCAACTATTGAAAGACAAACACCTCTTGGATGAGAGGTATCTTAGTCTCTATCACAGCAATTCCATATGATTTAGAGAGAGTTGCTTCTCAGTAAATAACCCGAAAAATTATTTTGAAATTCTGACATAAAGTGAATGTAGCATAACCTCTTATTTTACCCTGTGTGTGTGGAGCTGCTACTTTTAGCCTTGTCTTCTCTTAATTCCTTTCAAAATTGAGTCTCTTTTTACTTTTCACATACTTGAACATGGACACTTTCTTCCTAATACACCAAAATCCAGGCTAAAAAATACTTATCGGAGTCAACAAATCCCCTTGAGCAAAGGGAACATGCTACAGATCCTGGGAAAGAGGAGATTGGAGGAAATCGATAAATGGCAGCTTCCTGTGCTATGCCATCAACAATAACCAAACGCGTCAGAAGAGCAGAATAAAGTAGTCAATGTGGACTTTCCTCACTCCTGGCAAACAAAGGGCTTTCTAACAGAGGTTCTCCCAGCCCAGCATTCACCATTGGTTAGGGCAATGCACAGGAGGTCTCCCTAAATATGTGAGGCATTGAGCACTTGGTAGAGGAAACCCTGACCATGGGCTTGCGAGATGAGGCTCTACGTCTTTCAAGGATGTACTGTAATGATTGCTATGAGTTTTCATAAAAACTTTCACCTGCTATATTCTCTATGGCACAGTACAAAAATGAAGTATTCATAGTAGGTAATTTACTAGATTAAAAAACCAAATTTTAAGTACAATGTAAGTTATAATATATTCATAACATAGGACATGCAATGTATGCAGAAAAGAGGTGTAAGTTAGGGGAGAATGTAAATTAATGTTTCATTAATATGGAATTGTAGTGTATTTCAGAGCACAGTGTGAATACCCAATAACCAGAGTGGAAAGAAATGGATAATTCTTTTTATAGTGACAAATTTTCATAAGAAAAGTATGTGAATAGTCTCTGGAGATGGTAAAGGCAGAGAGAAATGAAATAAGAATAAATCATCTTGGAAATTCATTAATGTTGCTGCAGAATATCAGAAAACCAGCATGAGAAACTGACACGTTCAAATTATTATAATTACATAGGCTGTATTAGAGCAGTTCTTTAATAATGTTGCCAATGAGAAGAAAGTTGTTTACTTTTCAGTTTGGTAGTTTCAGAACTGTCAGTGATTAGCTAAATAAATAAATATGTAAGCAAATTATTTTTATCTCTTCCTGTTATAGTTAAGTAGCTGGTCAATTGTCTTCAACAGATTTTCTTTCTAAAAGCTGCACGTGAGAAAGGAAGGTCAACAGATTCAGCATTTTGGCTTGAATTTCAAGACCCGGTTGGCAGTATTTCAGATGTCCTTAAGCCTTGATGACCAAGATACCTAATGAATGAAGCACAGCTATGATGCACAGAGCTCTTGGTTTTGAATCACAATTGCAGTGCACGAGGTCCATGGGAAAAAAAAAATTAAAATATCATCCCCCTTTTCCCAACATATTCCTAAGAATGTCCTAAAATTGTGCAGATGCTTCATGCTCCAAATACACCTGACAATAATTGTTGGTGAAATGAAGCACAGGTAGGAAGGTAACTTGAAGCTGAAGAGACAGAGCAATGTGTCTGGATGCTGGATTATCTGTGGACTCAGCTGATCCACGGACTAAGAAACAATCAGGAAGTCACAGTGGAGGATCTTAGCAGATACGCACACATGTGGTAAAGGCGAGGTCGGGATCTGGGCTGCCACAGATGCAGTTGAGTAGGGCTGGCCATGCTGGTTGGCTTCTGCTTTTTGTCATACAATACCACAGCTTGAACTAAACTCATCTTTTGCAGTGGGTCTAATGAACCTTGCTTATTGGCAAATTGGCATAGGCTGGGCTGCTTCTGTTGTATTCACCATTTCTGGGAAGTCAACATGAAATTCATTAGACTTTTGCATAGCCAGTATTGTTTCCCCAAAATGAGCAACATCCTCTGGTGACCCAACCAGGAGCGGTGCCCTTTGTCGCATTAGATGCTTCATGGTTTGGATTGGCACAGCACTCCCTTGATAGCCTAATTTCATTCAAGCGTAGCCTAAAATTCATCAAGTAAGTTAATGTTGTGGCCAAGATTTGACTTAAACTCTAGAGGAGTCAGATCTGGCTTCAGTTCTTCCTCTTGAACCTCCAACATGTCCTTGCTCAGGTTACCTAACCCTGTGTCTAGTTCCCTCATCTGTTACAGGGCATGATACTAGCAAATATTTATTGAGTACTTACTGTGTGTTGGGTCCTATTCCTAGTAAATGCAATACGTCACCTAATTCTCATAATAGCAACCCTACAAGACAGGTACCATTATCATGCCATTTTACAGATAAAGAAACAGAGGTCCAGCACCCCAGTGGAAAGTGGCAGAGCAGGCACTGGTAGCCAGGAAGTCTGGCCAAGGCCTGTGCTCTCACAAGTGTCTGACACTGCCCCTCTCTAATTTCAGTACCGCTTTGCTTCTCACCAGGAAATTATTTTGGCTCACAACAGCATCTGCCTCACAGTATTGTTCTGAGGAGGAGATGAGCCAGTGCACAAAGGGCACAGCAAACAAATTCACGTGTGGATTTAACACGTATTGATTGATGGCCCCTTGTGTGTCAGGCAGTGTTCTAGGTCCTGAGTATGTAAGACAATCAGAGCGACTGCCCTCCTGGAACTTGTAGACTAGAAATAAGACAGAGCACAGCCAGATAACTACGTCTTTAATAACACATCAGTAATGCCGTGAAGCAAAAGAAAGCTGGGGCAGAAAGTGACCGTGTCGGGGGAGGAGAGGGAGCCCGGATGGAGAGGGGAACAGAGGATGCTTCCAGTAGAGAGAAGAACTCTGTGAAGACATTAGCTTTGAGCCAGGCCCTGACTGACAGGGAAGGAAGCCATGTGAAGATCCAGGGGACATTATTTTTTATTTGTATAATAAAATTAATTATGTGCTAATTTCTTAGTTTAACCACAGAGAGTTCTTGTCCTCCTCCCCAGCCAAGGGCATAATTTCTTACTCTTTCTCAAAACTCAAACAACAAGAAAAGAAAATCTGAAAATTCAGATGGAAAAGAAAAAAAAAAGCTCTTCTGAAAGGTAGGAAGAGACTAGTTCACACAAACTCTGGAGCTATCGTGAATGGAAAGAGAACATTTCCATCTCCCATTGATCACTGTAATTCACAAATTCTCCTAAAAAAAAAAACCAGAAACCACAGTTGACTATGGTTTTGTTGGTTTCACTTAATTCCCTGACCCTGACTCCTTGTGTAGCTAAAAGCATGTCATAATCACAGTAAATTCTGCCTCTTTTTATTCCATTAGAGGGAACCCGGGTCATTTCAAACATGATCTTCCCATCCAATCTTGATTTTACAACGCTTTTCACTTAAGATTAGAGTTAATGCTTTTCTAAGAGGTTTGTCACAAAAGGGAGCTTAATTGGGGTTCATTTTCTCCATCTGCCCAGTTGTTCCATAGCCTTACTTTTGGAAAGTGTGTCTATCATGAATGATTCATGTTCTACAGGTGTGGATTATGAATTTAGAGAACCAAGTCACCCAGGAAAGGAAAAGCTACCTTAGCTTCTACGAGACAGAACCACAGAACTCAGTGCAGTGGGTTGAAGAGCGCTCCCCCAAAAGATGCGTACATGTCCTAACCTCCGATGCCTGTGAATGTACCCTTGTTCGGAAGTAAGGTCTTTGAGGATGTAATTAAGTTAAGAAGCTCAGGATAAAATCATCCTGGATTAGGATGGGCTCTGAATCTAATGACAAGTGTCCTTTGTAGAGAAAGAAGAGGGAGGTTTGAGACACAGAGACACAAAGGATAAAACCATGTGAAGACAAAGGCAGAGATGGAGTCATTCAGCATCAAGTCAAGGATTGCCAAGGAATGCCAAGCAATGCCAAGGATTGCCAGCAGACACCAGAAGCTCAGAGAGATGCATGAAACAGATTCTCCCCAGAGCCTTCAGGAGCCAACTCTGCTGACTCATTGATTTCAGATTTCTGGCCTTCATTGTGACAGAGTAAGTCTCTGTTGTTTGAAGATAGCAACTTTGTAACATTTCGACACAGCAGCCCTAGGAATCAAATGCATTTGGTTTGAATCTTTAACATTAAAGAATAATAGTTAAGAGTCATTTATTTCTTGAAACAGTGAGGGATGTGACCCAGTGTCAGATAGGAATGTAAGTTTTATATGGACTCTACTGGGAGAGAAAATGGCTGTGGTGGCTACTGTTTGTGTTTCCGTAGTACCCCATCTGCTTTACCCTCTCTTCTGTAGACAGCTGCAGGTCATGGTCACAGTCTCACAGACTGAGACTTACAGTCTCTGTGGGAAGCTGAGATCACAACCAAGGCTCTATGTTCTCGGGGGAGCACAGTTGGTGCTGGATGTGGTCCCTCATTGTGTGGCCACCATTCTGTGCATTGCAGGGCCAATAGCGCTCCTATCCCTGCCACTAAAATATCGGTGCATGGTCCCCAGTCACTGTGACAAATGAAAACACCAAATATTTCCCAGTGTCCCAGAGTGGGGGAGCTGAATGGCCCTGGTTGAGAGCAGTGGCAGATAAACCTCAGCATTAACGTCTCTGGGCTACGATGCCCTGATGGATTCATGATCACGGTAAAAATGACTAGCTGATGGCAAAACTAGAATGTGTGGGAATCTGCCAGATATAACCCAGTGTACCTCTGGGGCCCTTTATCGTAATGTTTAAAGTTAAGATCGACCAAATCCCTTCTGACTCACAGCTGCTCTCCACGTGTTGCGACATTCAATTATCTCACAAACGAAGCTCACTTTCCGATGACCCAGTCCATCTCCTTAGGGTGACTTTGAAGACTCTGTCACAATCCCTCAAGTTCTAATGTATAGCTTCGCTCTTAGACAGCGATCTTACTTCTAACTTCCTTGAAGATCTTTAATTTTTCTGATGTCGGAGAACTACTGGAGAGGCAAGAGATGAGACTTGAACCCCGAGCCAAGAACCAGGTCCCAGAGGACTTGCTCTGCACTGGCCCTTCCACTGCAGCCTTGAGGATTCAGAGAAAGATGTGGATCAGGGTGACATGAACGGGTACATGTGGCCATGAGGAGACAGGATTGGAATCTACAAAGATCTGCTGGGAGTAAGAGGTAGATAGATGTAAAGACCGAGACAACTGGCCACGCGTGGGACAAAGATAGCAGCAATGAAAACAAAAGGAACAGAAAAAAGTCAAAGGATAACAGAAAGGTAGTACTGAAAGCATGCAGACCCATCGGACATAGAGAATAGAGGAGGGAAGAGACCAAGGATGCCTCATTAGATTAAACTTGCTAGATAATTTAACTTGGAACACAGCTAAATTTCTTTCATACTTTGGGGAGGCTTCCTTTAAACATTTTGAGTGTGTTTAAAGAACATCATGGTTAGATAACATCCCAGACAATGATGCAGATTAAGCAATTCAGGAATTTAAAGGCTCCAACCATTAAATATTTTAGAATATCAGCTAAGGAATATATTCTAGAAGCTTTATGTTCTGTTATATTAATTATCCCCTCAAGAGCAAAAAGCGTTTTAAAAATTATTTAAATGAATCTCAATGTTCTCTCCTAAGGCAAAAGGTAAAAAACATGTATCAACATAAGGAAAGTGCACACTTTCAGCAGCTAAGAGGCCTCAGTAGCCTACATGACAAGCCTGCCCCCTTGAAGTTCAAAATTAGTGAAGCCACACAAGGTACAAGGCTAATTCACTATGGATGAAATAATGGGCAGAGAAAGAGGAATGGCAGGCTCATGAGCACAAATAAAGCATGTAGGTGAAATAATTGAAACGCCCTCTTTTTTACACTGCACACAGTGTGAAATGTGAAATGGGGAAAGTTGATTGTCCTTAACAGGGAAGTATCAGCTTCCTCCCTACAGAGTTTAGAAGAAAGAGAAGCACAGAACTGCAGAGCTTGCCTTCTACATAAAACCTGGTGCTTAGGACAATGGTCTCCAGCCGCATTCATGTTGCTACAAAGGGCATTTCTTTTTCTTTTACATGGCTGCATAGTATTCCACGGTGTGTGGGTCTATATAGACATGTATATCATTATTATATAGAGAGAGATCATATAGGTATCACAAATATACATATATATGTGATATATATACATGTGTGTGTGTATGTAACAATTTCTTTATCCAATCTGCCATTGATGAGCATCTGTGTTGATTTTATGTCTGTGCTATTGTGAACAGTACTGTGATAAACATATGAGTGGAGGTGTCTTTTTGGTAGGAAGCCATTTCCTAAGTGAATTAACACAGAAACAGGAACCTAAATGTCAACTAAATACCACATGTTCTCCTAAGTGGGAGCTGTACATTGGGAACAATAAACACTGGAGATTCCAAAAGGTAGGAGGAAGTTGGGGGAAGTGTTGAAAACTACCTATTGGACACTGTTTGCTACTAGAGTGATGAGATCATTAGAAACCCAAACTTCAGCATCATGCAGTATACTCATGTAGCAAACCTGAACAAGCACTCGCAGAATCTAAAATTAAAAATCAAATAAAATACATTAAAATAAGAAAAAGAATTTAAAAATTGGTACTGACATGTCCAGAATCTTAGGAGAAAGTAGAAATTTAAAAAATAACACCACAAATATCAGTGTTTTTAAAGTTTCAAACATTTCTGTATTTAACAAGTATTGGTGCCTTGAAATCGAGTTTAAAGAAGACAGTTCTTGATTTGCGCTCTTGTGGGCACAGGACAGGGGAAAACCCCTTCACAGTACCACGACGAGATTTTGAATTATGCAAAGGTAAAGAAAAGGTCCCGCTAACGCAGAGATGTTTGGAGGCTTTGTTCTAATGAACTGAAAAAGAGGCTTGGGGGGACACGACTTAGCAGTGAGGAGAGGGGAAGCCCAGAGAAGCAGGTGCAGAGCTTCTACCCGGATCCCAGGCTGGATTCAGCTTCTGATATGCCTTGTTTGTCCCTGTAGCATTAGGACATATTGAAAGCTTCCTCACTGAAGCATACGGATATTTTATGTAGAGAAATTGATTTTACACTCTCTTTGCAAATCCTGAAGGTCTGGCCATGCCAGGTTCTCATTCTCACAAGTCAGCAAGAGCAGTTATGGAGGAGATAATCAGGTGACCTCTCCAGCTTTCTACTTTGTACATGACCTTGTGAGTATTTCTGTCTAAGAGTTACTTAAGAATACGGATATTTTACATAGAGAAATTGATTTTACACTCCTTTAGCAAACCCTGAAGGTCTGGCCATGCCAGGCTCTCATTCTCACAAGTCAGCAAGACCAGGTACAGAGGAGTGAATCAGGTGACCTCTCCAGCTGGCCTCGGTGCCACCTCACTGCCACCTCCCTGCAGTCACACACAGCCTGCTCCACTCCTTCGCAGGCCTGGGTTGGTCTGCATTTACCTTGGCCCCATGGATTAGAGAGAAGATGACCAGCTATCAACATAGCTGTTGAGGGACAATCTCTGGGCATTGGCAGAACTATGGGTGACCTCCGTGTCCAAACAGAGAATGCCTCTGAGGAGGAGACCATTTGTCCCCTACATAATGAGCTCCAGTGTAAAATCCAGTGTGGTTCAGGTATGTTGAACTTTGGAAACCCTGGAAGCTTCTGGAAACAGCAGGCTAGAAATGAGCACTGACAACTCAAAACGCGTACCTGCAATGGAAGCTGAGTGAGTTTCTCCAAGTGTTGTCAGGGGAATGCCTGAAGCCACATGGTAGCCAGACAGAGAAAAGAACAGGGAAGACAGCACACACGGGGACCACAGAAAATACTGTATGTATTCTGGGGTTCCAAGTGGGAGTTTAAAACTGTCATTCAGGTGGGAGGCTTAAGTTCCTGAAATTTAAATGTTAGAATAAAGGCAATGCCTGGACATACGAGATGCGTTTTTAAAGTTTTCTAAACTATGTATATTTTAACCTAAAATTCTACTTTTAGTATTTTATCCTAAAATATTCATGGATGTGTATAGAGATTGTATTGAAATACATTATTTTATTTATTAAAATTACATAAATTATATATTATAAAATTATGCATGATATATACTATAAATTATAAAATGATTACTATTGAATAACAATTATGTAAGTATAATGTTAATTGTAACTTATAATGACAAAGAACTGGCAACTCTTAGGATCTGCAACAGAAGAACATTGTTTCAATAAATTGTAACATCCATACAACAAATTTCAAGTAGCCACTAAAATACTACCAGGAAGTTATTTAGGGTATTTCAAAGCATGTTACAAAAATAATATGCATGGTATAATGCCATTTTTATTTAATATATAAACACACATAGGGAAATATTTAAGTTTATATATTACATTAGTTTCCTGGGGCTCCTGGAACAATTTTCTGCAAATATTGTGGCTTAAAACAACAGGGTTCATTTTCTGACAGTTATGAGGACAGGAGTTTAGCAGTTTCACTGGGTCAAAATCAAAGTATGGACAGGGCTGCACTCTGAGGGCTCTAGGAGGTAACCCACCCTTGCCTCTTCCAGCTTCTGATTGTTCTGGTGTCCTTGGCTTATAGCTGCATCACTCCAGTCTCTGCCTCTGTCTCTTTGTGTGTCTGATCTCCCTCAGTCTCTCTTATGAGGACCCTTGTGCTTGGATTTAATGCCCACCAGGAAAATCCTTCATGTCAAAATCATTAACTTCAATCACCTCTGTAAGTTGCTTTTACATTGTAAGGTCACATTTATAGGTTCCATGGACTCGGACCTGTTATTTTTGGAGACCAATATTTCATCTGCTGTTTTCCTAATCAGTAAAATATATTTTTTCTTATGTCTCTTCTGTTCTTTCTTAGAGTAAGTATTAGGTAACTTTAGTAAGGGGAATTTATTTGAAGTAGATTATACCAGACAAAGTATGAATTTCTACTTTGTACACGACCTCGTGAGTATTTCTACCTAAGAGCCAAAAAAGAAATAAAAGTACCAACATGAAAACTGTCTTTTCCCTTTAGAGTATTAAAAACCTTGTTCAATATTCAAAACTTTAAAATGTTTTAAAAAATAGAGGCATTCAATATAATTGATTTTATCAAACACTAGTTTGGATATTACAGAAAAAATACGTAATTTAGAAAAATCCAGGAAAAAAGAGAGATGAAGATGCCCTGATAGATGACTCTGCCTGCAAAAAAAGGAGAGATGTGTTTAATGTGCAAGAAAAAAAAAAGTATCTGTTTGATAGGTAAGTGTGCTTTCAAATTTTGAAAGGTCTTTAATATTAGGAAAATATTCTTACCAAAATGGAATTTTCCATGAAAAAACAGGAACTAAAATAAGTATCTGTTTCAATGCTGAAAAGTGAATGATGAAGAAGGCAAGTCAGAAATTCATTTTAGATGATGAATATGTTCCATTTCCAAAAAGAAGGTAAGACACTAGAACAGAGGAAGGTAAAACAGGAAGTCCCCACGTGTTTCCTTATTAGGTGTTAGTTTCTGAGTTAGACGTAAGAGGAGATATATATTTTGGACAGGTTTCTTGCCCTCAAAAATGTATAGTTCAGTAAGAAAGATATGATTAAGCCGTGTTGAGGTGAAGCGCTATGCAATCAATGACAGGAGAGGCACAAACCAGTTCCTTCAGAACTGGAGGTGGCCAAGCTTCCCCTTGAGATGTAGGGTTGGCAGAATAGATGAGGCTGAGTGAAGAAGACAGAAGGTGAGTAGTCCATTTTTGAAAAAATTAGAAGGCATTGAGATGGAAAAGTAATAATGTAATACCTAACATTTATCCAGTCATATGCTAGATACTGGGCTAAGATTTTTTTTAAATCCATTATCATGGAGAAAAAACGTTTCTTCTACTCTCTTAAGTCTGGTAACTGAGAGCCTGTGAATTAAACTAACAAAAGATAGATTAACAGAGGGAAGGGTACACAATTTTTTTTAATATTTACATGCACAAGAGTTCCCAGGAAAAGAGTGAAACTCAAAGAAGCAGACTCAGGGACTTATACATCCTTTCAACAAAGGGAAAAGAGTTTGGGTCTCAAGGTATGATAAATAGTGGGGAAGTGACTAGGAAATCCAGTGACTCAGGGAAGATAAGGGATACTTTAGTAAGGTCTGCTTGTGCGAACACGTCTTGGCATCAACTTCCTTACTTCAGTGAAAAGAGTCACTCTTCCCTCCTTGTATAGGAGGTGGGCTCCTCCTCAAAGAGAAACTAAAAATGTATGCCTTGTCTTTAGGTGTTAATGGTAGGTAGAGGAACTGTTCCTGCACCTGCTGATTCTCAACTGCCTTTAGCTCAAAATAATCTTTACACCAAAGTGGCCTAGTTTAGAGTGGCATCTTCTGATCCCCATCACAACAAATAGGTGTAATACTGATACCACTATGACACAGGCATAATTGTTGCCTCTTTTCATAGGTGGGGAAACTGAGGATCTTACGTCCTAACCGGCACGCCTGACAAAGAGGTAGGTGGCTCATGTTGTCAGAAGGGGAGGGCAAGTGGTGTTGGTGTCGCCCAGGCAATTTCAATATGACAAACTGGAAAACTTCTAAATGCACCGTCCTCACTTGTTTCATGTTTCAGAGGAACCAGGTGGATCCCCCATTCTTTAACTGGTTCCTTTTCCTTTCAAGTTCAAAACACTCAAGGAATATTTTAATAAATCAATAAAGTGAACACAGCAAGTGAGGAATGGCAAGAAACAAGAGAAAATATTCAAGAGGACTGTAATGATGAGAGGAAATTAAAGTAAGTTCACTCAGATGCTTTCATGTAACCGCACTTATAAAAAAAAGAAAAAAAAAGTCTTATAAAGTTGTATAAAAATAGAGTAGCAGTATAATAATAGCCCTAACTATAATTTCTGATACTATGTAGACTGGGGAAAAACATAACCCAATAGCCTAAGAAGAAAAGAAAGAAAATATGTTTGCTCAAAGAAAACAAACACAGACATACAAACCTACACCCCTGATGGCTGAACTTCATAGAACTAAGAAGCCAGTAGGAAGAAAGTACAGACAAGCAGGAAGCTCATTAGATTAGAAATCGAGTTCATGTTCTACCACTGATGGCCAGCTGATCAGGGCAGTTCACAAGCAGTTCAAGTTCAGGGACCAAAGTGCCCCTGAGTGCCTCCGTTGGATTCTGCACAGCCAAAAAGATGCTTGAAAACATCAAGCCCTGTCACCAGTACCTTCTATCAGCCTTGAGAGAGGTATGATGATATAATAGGGAATCAGAGAAGCCTAAATATGTGCCTGCTTTGGGAAACCCATGTAATGCCTTCCCCTGATTCATTACTATTTGAGAACCTACAAGGCCCTGTGTTCACAACTCTAGGAAGATGCAAGACTCTAGGTGTCACAGCTCTGGCCTTTAGGAGCATTTTGCTAGTGTTCTATTGCTCTGTAGCATGCTTCCACACACTCAGCAGCTTTAAACAATCCCTTTCTCTGTTCACAGCTCTGTAGATTAGAAGGCTGTGGCTGGGTTCTCTGCATCATGTCTCAGGAGGCTGACATTAAGGTGTTAGCCAACTGGATTCTCCTCTGGAGACTGGGGGGAAATCTGCTTCCACACTTATTCAGGGTGTTGTCAGAATTCATTTCTTTGAGGCTGTAGGACTGACATTCCCACTGCCTTTCTCGTTGTCAGCTGTGGGCCACCCTCAGCCCATTTAGGCCACCCACATTCCTTACTACACAGCCCCCTCCATTTCTAAAACAAGCAAACAAGAAGTCTCCCTCATGTTGAATGTCTGTCACACTGTGAATCTCTCTCACGAGGAAGAGCCCAGCAGCTTATCTGAGACCTGAATTACATCTGCAGAATCCTTCGACAGGAGCAGCTAGAAACATGCTGGGCCACACACCAGCAGGCAGAAATCGTGGGAGCCGTATTGAAATTCTGCTTGCCATAAGCATCGGAAAACTATGTACTGAGTGTTGAATAAATGAGAAAAGAAATGAAAACTGGCCCCTCACTGGAATTATCTTCTCAAGTGAGAGGCAGCATAGCTTTATTGTAATCCCATCCATCGCCTGCAAAGAGCCCGTCCTCATGTTAATCACTTGTTCGCTACTCACAGCAACTCTGTAAGGCGAGTCCACCGGCAAGGCTTATGATTCCTGCTTTCCAGAACTCTGATCCCTTAACTTCTTGTCCAGTGCTCTTTTCATGACAAGAAATTACAGTTTCTTTAAGGTTACCTTGGACAAACTCTTTGGTGACATTGTAACAACGTGAAGAAGAGACACAGGAGAGCATGGAACCCCGCAGAAGACCCATGAACCAGGGCCGCTTGGGACTGTGGCACTAGCTCCTCTGCTGTAAGCGAGTCTTTGCCAAGGATTCACTTCTGTGATCTGGCATGGGGCGGGAGACCTCAGCGGAAGATTCCAAACCAGATGAATCATATCACTGGTGGCCACACAGTGGGCAGTTGTCACTGGTGAGATTACTCTGTAGGTGGTCACAGCCCAATTATCTGCTGGGTATGGAGGTTGCATCCCAAATCCTGTATGGAGTGGCAGTCCTGAAATGAGTAGCTGGTGCTTTGCCATTTTCCCATCACTTGCAGCTGATCGAGGCATCAGTGAGTGAGGAGGAGGGTGGGAAAGCAGAGCCTTCCAGGGTCCAAGTCTGAGGATTGATGGGGGAGGCTGGGCTGGGTGACAGAATCTTGATGGCAGAGCTCAGCATCACGAAGGGTAAGGTGCTTGGAGGTGAAGTGGCCTGAAGTGGGAAAAGAGGCAGATGCTGAGAGGATAGTCCTTGCAAAATTGACAGGGGCTCTTCTGATGGCTGTCACTGCTCCAGGAATCTGGGGTCTTCATGCTTTCTGGGCATCCTGTTGAGTCCTGAAAGAGGAGCCCAGACCAACCAGGAGCTCATTCACCCCAGTTTGAGTCTGGGTACCTCTTTCTCTTAACCAGCTGGGCACTCTTGGCTCAGCTGCTTAATATCCCAGTGCCTTATTTTCCTCATCAGTTGAATGCTGGAAGTTGAGCTCTCTGATTTATGGAGTCCCTTCTGGCTATAAATTCTTATCTCATGAGGACTTTTTGTGATCTGGACTATATTAAAGAGTCACTCTCTAGGATTAATAACAGTACACAGCAGCCTTTTCATATTATTTTCTTTTTCTACAGTTACTGCCCAATCAGCACTATAAAACATTCAAATCTTAAAAAATAATTCATTGAATATGTCTTTTTTTAGCACCAGCTGTAACAAAACTACATACATCAGTAGTTAGTTGCTTGCATGTGAAGCAACAGCTACATGCACATTGGAATAAGCCACAAAATGTTATTTTAATAAGATGCTGTCCACCCAAACAAACTGAATTTGAAACGTGGCACCAAACTTGCAATCTGGCTCATTCAAAAATATTTCACGGTCAACCATGTAAATGATAACTTTCAAAAAACATTTATGAAGTAATCAACACGGGAAGACAGAAAGTTAGGCTATAACTTTACCATCTGTGTTTTGTTGGAGGTATCAAACTGTTCATAGTTCATGGTGAATTCTCTGGATTAGATAGTTCTTTGGAAGAGGAAGATAGTCCTCTCCCAAACAGTTAGATAGTCCTTTGGAAGAGGAGTCTTCGGAAGGTGATTTGTCACATTTGAAAAGAGCACAGTGGCTGACTCAGAGCCACCATTTCCACCATTTCCTTAGGTATCAGCTGAATGAATGCTATTTTTCAGCTTAATCAGGCTAAAACTCTTGGAGTCATCTTTGGCTCTTCTCTTCAACTTCCTGCATTCTTCTTGGCGCTACCTTCAAAAGATAACCACAATCCAACCACCTCTCACCACCTCCTGCTCCATCCATGGTCTGAGCCAACAAGGTCTCTCCCTGATGAGCAGGAGCCCCCAGAAAGATCTCCCTCCCTCTAATTTGGCTTCCCACGGTCTATTCCCAACACATCGGCTACAGTGTTGATCACTTACGTCGACTCATGTCACTCTTCTGCCCAGATCCTTTGGTGGTTCTCCTTTTTACACAGAATAGCAGCCAAAGTTTATAGAGAGTCCCTCATTTCATCTACTACCTTCTCTGTCCCCTCTCCCACTGGACACCAGTTGAGACTGTGCAGTCCAGCCAAGCTCCTGGGTGCTGGGGTGTCCACTCCTCTTGGAATGCTCTTCTCTGATCCTCTCCTGGCCAACTACCTCACCCCTTCAAGTGTTTGCTCCAATTTCATCTTTTTAAAATTTGCATAGATTTAGGAGGTACAGTGAAGTTCATGGATATATTGCCTAGTGGAGAAGTCTGGGCTTTCTGTGTAGCCATCCCCTAAAGGGTATACAATAAGTGCCCATTGTACCCATTAAGTAATTTATCTTCCCTCATCCCGCTCTCAGCCCCTCGCCTTTCCGAGTCCCCGATGTCTATTATTCCACTCTCTGTCATCTTTGTGAGGCTTCACCCGATCTTTCTGTGTAATACTGCAACTTGTCCCCCACTCCCCAGAAACCCTGACCCTCCTTACCCTGATCTTCTCTTGTTCATAGCATTTAGCAACTTCAGCATGATGCATTCAGTGACAACGAATGTTTAATTTCTATCTCCTGCTAGAATGCAAGCTCTATGAGGGCAGGGATCTATGTTTTGTTTTCTGACGCACCCTAAACACCTAGAAGAGTGCCAGATAAATAAAAGCATCCAAATGAAATTTCATCTCACACTCACGTCGGTTGAAAAAGTCAAATTAAACAATACATTTTGGTTGGCTATAATAAACTAAAATGTGTTCATTTAGGCTTTTTTCTATGATTCATCTTCTAAATTGCCTGGCAATGATGCAGGAATGCCTTCAGTCAAGAAAATGGGATTCTAGCTAATCTCTGAAATATATTTGTACTGATTGCATCAAAAATGCACATATGCTACCTCTCACATTTTAAAAAATATAGTACCCTCCCTATCACCAGATGAGCGCTTTATAGATCACAATGATCCCTTACCTCTTCCCTATAATTTAGATGTAAAAATATTTTGGATACAACCTATATACTACTATAATTTAAGGCTACCTCACTGATTCATCCCAATTCTAGAAGAAACAGACAACCCATTCAAACTAAGATGATCGAAGGATGAAGTGCGATGGGCAAGGAGTATTTCTCAATGGAGAAACACAGCTTGCTTCGAGTGACTCCACACAATGGGAGCTGGAGAAATGAAGCCTGACTTCACTTTCCAACCCCTCTCCATTTCCCGCTGAGCCCAACTGGGGAGCAGATAACAGAAGGGCCCGCTAAGGCAGTCCTCAGAGATTATCCCCCAAGGGCAGACAGCAGCATGGAGAAGGATGGAGAAGCAGGCTACAGGGACAAGGGAAGATAAACACCCCCAAAAAGCTCTGATCTATAGTAAGGGACTATGTGTATCAACCCCACAAGTAGATTTCAGAATTTTAAATATATTTTCCATTGCAACACAGTGGACATATACATAAGTGTTTTTAGTAATCCACTTCTAAAAACCACCACTTGCCACTTGCAAAAATCAAACAAACAAAAATTCCGATTCTATTCTATTCTATTCTATTCTATTCTATTCTATTCTATTCTATTCTTTATCTTTCAATGCTGGTTGCAACCCATTAAATTGATTTCACAACCCACAGTTTAAACATCTCTGGCCAAGGCCAATCCCTCTATTTAAAAGATAAGATCACTTAGATCTTACAGGGTTAAGAGGCTTGTCCAAATTTAAAGCATATGTAATCATTGGAACGATGTGGGTGTGTACACTCATTGAAAAGAAAAAAATTATTTCATCCATCCAAATGTTCTCTTCCAAACCACATGCATATCAACATGTTTTGAAAGAAGGATTTTAGTATTGTAGGTGTCAAGAAAGCCTCTATTTAACCATCAGTAAAATAAACAGTCCTCAAAAGGGGGACAACTTCAGCACAGTGGAGAGCTGAGGTCATGCCCCCCCCACCCCCATTACAGGAAGAGCTCTTTGGAATCTAGGGCTGACTTCTTCAGGAAGGATGGCCTCCTGTGTATATGTCTTTCACCCCGAGGTAGCACAGGTATTTATGATACCTCATGAAGCATACTTGCTGGACACTAGGATGGTGGCTAATGACAGTTTCTCTGTGCACCAAGGTAGAGAACTATGAGACAGCCGAGGTCCCAGCCTGGCATATACATTGCACAGTCGCACAGTAAGGCACTCTGCTCTGAAATATTTCATCCCAGAGAAGCTGGCTTTGATGACTTTGAAAAGTAGCAGAACTCACTGGCTCTCTCTTTGGCAGGCATTTGTGCATTTCACTCATTTCAAGTCAGAACTAATAATTCTAATGATTTTGAAGGGAACCTAAATGATTCCTTTATGCCTGGCTGGGATTGGCCAGGGTTCTGCTTACAACCCACAACATGCTCACACATTCCATAGAAAAATAAATACTGCTGTAACCACGTTGGTGCCACGCCAGTGCAAATGGCCATTTTCTTAAGTACTCATTTTAAAAGCAACTTTGTTATTTCAGCATGTGCTTTGAAAGCTGGCTTTTCTATCTCTGCTGTGATGTTTTTATTGCAGGGACAAAAGTAAAACATTAACTCTTTCAACAGTTTGAGGGAGGATGGATATTTAATACAAAACAAAAAAAAATGTAATTGGGGAAAATGCACCACTCCTGTTTTCTTGGATCTCTGCTGGAGTTTCACTTGCATGTGACTCCTTCACCTTCCACCAACCACCCCTTTGGTTAGACTGGGTTGTGGTTCCTTCATATGTCTTGCCGAGACTTCTGGACAGCTATCAGCTGAAGAACTCTGTCCTGGTCAGAAGATTCAACATCCTCGGCCCATGATGCTTTTCTGGCTCCAACTACCCTGCAATAATGTTTCTTCCTGTGTACCAGAGTTTACAAAGTCCTCTTGCATGTGAGGCCCTGTGCACAGGTGTGGGCATGTGCAGGTGTGTTCATGTAAACTGCAGAGATCCTGAGGGCAAGATGAAGAAAACACAGCCAGCCCTTTTGGGAATGTATAATTCGGATGCTGAGGTGGGACAGAACAGATGAAAAGCAAAAGCACAACTGAGAGCAGTTATGATTAAATGGATTTCAGAGGGCCATGATGGTGCAAGGCAATCTTGGGTCTCCTCATACTCAATATCAGGCCCCTCCACCTCCTGTTGACTTTTATGCATCAATGTCAGGCTCACATGACAGATGCTTACAACTTTGCTTCATGATCACTGTAGAAATGAGCATGGTTATTAGCAACAGCTGCTGTGGGTGTGCGGGTCGTGGCGTCTCTCAGAGCTGGGAATGCCCAGTGAACGCACTCTCCTCTTTCACCTGACCACGGATAGTCACCTGATGGTATCTGGAAAGTAACGAGAGATCTTTCCGCCGCGATGTTTTGTGAGAAATGGTGTATTTACTTTTTCAAATGTTATTGTTTAATCTTTCAACAGCTTTAGATTTATAGGGAAGTTGAAAAGACAGTATAAAAGAGTTCCCATAGTTTCCACATCAGTTTCCCCTAGTGTTAACATTTTACATTGCTAAGTACATGTGTTACAACTAATGAACCAATATGAATACACTATTAAGAGTGGAAGTCCATACTTCACATTTCTCTGTAGTTACCTCTTGTCCTTTTTCTGGCATCCCTTCAGGACGCCACTTCACATTCAGTCATCACATCTCCTTAAGCTCCTCTTGGCCATGAAGCCATGACAGTTTCCTAGACCTTGTACTAAGTTTCCTAGATTGAGTGCTGTCAGATATTTTGTAAAATGCCCCTCAATTTGGATTTGTCCAATCTTTTTTCTTGTAGCTAGACTGGATGACGTATTCACATTTGGGAATGTAAGCATGAATGTTTCCTACATAGGCCAAACGTGTTGTTTTGAAAGCTGTGTATGCTCTGTGAAGTTTGGGCATTGAAAACCAATAGATGCTCCACAGGGAACACGTTGATTACATGGGACATATTCATGCAAAGAGTGACTCACAGTCAATTACACTGTATGTGGTTTCTCAGACTCAGATGGGAAGTCGACTGCAGTTACCCTAGGTACATCTCAAAGTTCCCCTATTTCACTACACTAAATAAATAAGCATAGCGTTAGCTGTATATATTTTTCAGTTATAGGTTAGTTATCTGCTGTAATTAACAACCTGAAACATTCAGTGACTTGATAAAATCAAAATATATTTCTCTCTCATACCATAAACACAGGATTTCTAGGTGAGGGTATTCTCTTTACAGTGGTGCCGTGGCACTCCATCTTTTCCTAAATCTATTATCTCCCAAAGCTTTCTGGTTCTCATCTGTGTTAGTTAGGGGACAAGAGAATAAAGCAGGCATGAAGACCTCAGTTGGAGATTTTTCAGGTCAGATCTTGAAGTGGCATGAATTACTTCTGCCTATGTTTCATTGGCCAATACTCAGTCACCTGACCCACCTAGTTGCAAGAGAGACTGGGAAATGTGGTCTAGCTATGTTAGCAGAGAGAGAAAGAAAGAGACTTTGTGAACACATAGCAGCCTCTGCCACTCTATGAATTTATGTCATACCAAACTTCCAGCAGATTAAAAACATGATCAAATGACTTGGAAGATGCACACTATTCTTTTCTCACACATACCCCTGTTTAGATTTTGCTAGTCTTCTCTAAGGATGCTGCAGAGGGTAGCCTCTACATAGGCGCTTCCACAACACTGATATTTCTTTAAAAGTGAAAGTCTGTCCTTTAAAGCAATGTAGAGGGAGAAGGATAAAGAGGTAGAAACTGGGGAGAATTATCCCAGCAAACAAAATATGCCTTGCACCAAATATATTTACAATTATTAAACCAGATGATTAGAAGAAATAGCTTATCACCTTCACTGATGGGAACACGGACCAACCGGAGACTCATAAAAGGAAGGGGAACATGAAAAGCGTAATCTCAATCCAGAGTCAAATTCCAATACATACCTTTCTAGAGAAAAATGAACGGAGTCTTTCTTTCTCAAATAGGACGACTCTTTCATTTTTTAAATAACCTTCCTCAATCTGAGCTATAGTATGTCTGGATGCTAATTGTCTAGTAGTCTAGACAGTGATGATATTATGGCCAAGTTATGCACAGATAATCACTATGTCACTGTTTCCAAAGCTGCCTACACATATTGCTTCACTGAACACACTTGGCATGTGTGACTATTCTCTTGATATTTATTTTTACCATGTAAGTAGAGAATGCTTAGTTAATCAAACCATCCAGGGAACTGATCATTTTTTAAATAATTCAAATGCAATGTGAGAGTCTTGAAGTTAAGAGAAAAAAATTATGTTAATGTAGCCCATACTTTGATGTATTCTGAGGCAATGAACCCTGTGGCATTTTGCTTGCTTCATTCGCTAGGGATACATCTTGCCCAAGTCCTTCCAGTATTTCTTCTGCAAATCATTCCTACCCCGATGGGTTGGCTTAACCAAAACCATTCTAATCCAGAAGTTCCAGGAATCTCTCTGGAGAGGTCTTTTCTGCAGCCTGATCCAATGCACAGGTTACAATAAAGTGGATGACTACGTGGTTCTCTGGCTTTTCAAAATGACACATTTGTTTTAAAACCACCATCTTAAGAAAGTATATGGGCAATGATGTCATGACACCCTTAACCCCACCTGAAGGAGGGAGACTGAAATCAATGCAGAAATGAAAAACAGTATGGTTTGGAAAGTAGGAGGATGTTCCAGACACAGTGGATAACAAAGTTTATTTCTGGCATGGAAAGAGAAAATGATCAAAGGGACCTGGAAGAAGTTTGTTTGGCCAAGGAAAAGGCATAGACGGGAGTAACAGGCAGACAATCGAGCTTGGCAAAAGGGTGGGTGTTGATACGGCATGCCTTTAAGGACAGTTTCAAGGATCTGGTGTTCGTTTCTTATACTATTTCCACTATTACAATGAGCCCTGGAATCACTGTATTACCTAAGGAGACTTGTTAAATAACAATCTATGGCTGGAGGGGTAAAAAATAGAATCTTCCCTCACTCCTGTGGTATCAGTCTCCTTGGTCTCTCACCTAACATGGAAATGAGACACAATAGATGAATTTAAAATTCACCTGTGCAGCTTCTAAGCTCAGGCATCTTCCAGAACAGGTGAAGCGGGCCCAAAGGGGAATGCGGTCAAGTAGGGAGACTGGAAGAGGATTTTATGAACCTACTGGAAGGAGTGGGTGCAGTTCCCCAGTAAGAAGTTTGCTTTGCTTAATAATTCTGAGTAAAGCCAGTTCTTCCCAAAGGTGGTGGGTTGAACTGTGGCCACCTCCAAAAGATATGTGGCCTCAGAGCCTGTGAACGTGACCTCATTTGGAAGAAGAAACTTTGCACATGTAATTAAGTTAAGGATATCAAGATAAGGTCATCCTGGATTTAAGGTGGGCCCTAAATCCAATGCTAGGTGTCCTTATAAGAAGAAGACAGAGAGAGATTTGACACCCAGAGATTCAGGGATATGTGACATGGGAGGCAGAGAATGGGGGTGATGCATCTTCAAGCCAAACTATGCAACGATTGCCAGCAGCCACCCAAAGCCAGGACGGGGCAAGGAACAGATTCTTTGGCACCTCCAGAAGGAACCAACTGGCACCTTGATTTTGGTGATCTCCAGAACTGTAAGAAAATTAACTTCTGTTGTTAGAAGCCACCAAATACATAGTAATTTATTACAGAACCAGATCTAGAAAACCAATATACCAAACAAGAAACACTGAATCATAAGCCTATCCCTGTGCTCATCCTGGCCATTACTCAGAGTATTTTAATTGTAGTAAAATATATATAACACAAAATGTACCATCTTGGCTATTTTGAAGTCTAGAGTTCAGTGGCATTAAGTATACTAACACTGCTGTACAACCATCACTACCATCCATCTCCAGAACTTGGTCATCTTCCCCAACAGAACCTTTGTCCCCATGAAACACTAACTCCCTACTTTCCTTCCCCTCAGCCCCTGGGCATCCACGGTTCTATTTTCTGTCTTACAAATTTGACTAATCTAGGTGCCTCATATAAATAGTGCATTCAGTATTTGTCCTTGTACATCTGGCTTCTTCTTTCCACTTGGGCAACGTGTCCTCAAGGCTCAGCATGTGGTAACATGTGCCAGCACTTCATTCCTTTCTATGGCTGAAAAATACTCCGTTGTATGGATAGACCACATTTTGCTTATCCATTCTTCTGTCAATGGATGCTAGGGTTCCTTCCGTCTTTTGGCTGTTATGGATAATGCTACTGTAACACAGGTATACAGATATCTCCTCATTCTCAAAATATCTTACTTATTTGTGACATCTCTTGAACTGCTTCATCTCTTCCTTCCCTCTAGCTGGACTGATTCCTGGTCCAGGTTCCCTCTTATCTTCCTACAGCCTCCACCCTTTCACCTTTTTTTATACTTTCCACTCTCAGCAATGCCCTTTTCAGGAATAGCTCTTGGCAGGGAGGACTGCAGAGTGTCTGTGTCAATATTTAAGTGGGATTTGGGGACAGAAACCAATGGCTGGTGGAGGCAGGCAGTGAGCAGGGGCTAGGGAACTTTGTTGATGATGAATTTACACAGCAAACACAATGTTTCTGCTAATGAATGAAATTACAGATGAATAAAAATAGCTAAGTCTTTTAAAGGGGGCTAGTCTTCAAAGTTTATATAAGATCCTGTTATGGTTTGGCTGTGTCCCCACCCAAATCTCACCGTGAATGGTAGCTGTCATGAAACAACCTGTTATGGTTTGGCTGTGTCTCCACCCAAATCTCACCGTGAATTGTAGCTGTCATGACTCCCATGTGTTGTTGTTGGAGGGATCTGGTGGGAGATAACTGAGCCATGGGGGTGGCTTTCCCCACACTGTTCTCATGGTAGTGAATAAGTCTCACGAGATCTGATGTTTTTAAGGGGTTTCCCCTTTGGCTTGGCTCTCATTCTCTCTCCTGTCACCCTGTGAAGAGATGCCTTCCACCATGATTGTGAGGCCTCCCCAGCCATGTGGAACTATGAGTCCTTTAAATCTCTTGTTCTTTATCATTACCAGTCTCAGGTATGTCTTTATTAGCAGCGTGAAAACAGACTAATACAGACCCAGAAAGCATCAGTTGCCAGTATCAAAGGATAGCACCACTGCCTTTTCTGGAGGTGGCCTGAGTGGTCTTACAATGTTACAAAAGGCTTAAGCTGATGCTTCCCCTCCATCCATCATGGGTATCCAAAGTCAAAGCTAACCATACAATGTATCATCCAATAAATGGGGATACTTTTGAGAGTGAGAGGAGAGAGGTGTATAATTACCCCCAAAGACAACTGGCCCAAATTGGGGATTGTCTGGGCAAAGAGATGTACGCTCACCTGCCAATGTTCACTTCTACACCTCACCCCGAGCCCCTTGTCCCTGCCTGAAGGACCCATGCAGCATTTAGGTTTCCTCAACCTGGGAATTCACAAATAGGATACCATCTCTCCAAACAGGTATTTAGTGATATAAAATCCCAAGCTACGGAGTAACATGAGATAAACATTGTGCCCAGGCTAAGCATGTACAATGTGAAATGTAGTCTAATTCTGCATTCTTCCTGGCTTTTTTCCTACGAAAATGACAGAAATAGCTAATGTGAATCAACACATGCCTATAAAAAATAATATTGTTCATGATATTACTTGTCAAGAATCAAAAATGGTTTTATTAGCCTATTGTATGTTCTTCTCCTTGTGGCATTTTGTTTTGGGAGAAACTAGTTTTGTTGGCCTGAAGAACCATCTCACACAAATAGTACAAGGATTCTCTGCTAGGAATAGCAAACACTTACCTCTGAAGGGGAAACATTCTAGCTTCTATTTATTTATATTTGTTTTTTTTCTCTCAACAATTGCTGTTCTCTATAATTTAAATGTCTGCAAAAATAGTAGTTATATAAACATTAATGCATTAAAAACTATCATTTCAATGTAGCGTGCAAATCCTGGAAGCTGAACATTAAGGAATCATGAGATTTTCCCTCTAAGCAAGGGGAGGGACTTCACAATCTTTTTATCCCTAAAATGTATCCTTTGAAGCTTCTCAGGTTCACATTGTTAAGCGGGCCTGAGTTACCATCAGCATTGCATTTGAGTAAATGCTCATTTTCCATCTGCCTCTGATCAGAGGCACCTTTCCTTACCTGTGACAGACTTGGTTATTTTATCTCTATAGTTTATTTCAGTGTTAAGTATAGAATCTTTCTTTCCCTTTGAACACAAATATTTGTTTTTCTAACCATAATGTAATACATACATGTAACCCAGCAAACCTGGCTTTGAATAAAAATCACATAATTATTCCACTGGCTTTCATAAAATCATTAGCTATGTGTCCACAGTGGTGGGGCGGGGGGGAAGCTCCCAGAAAAGCTCATTAAATTATAAGACCGATATAATTCCAAAAGATGTTGGCCCAATAGAAGAAAAAGACAACTGGAGACGTGGGGGTTGGGGTGATAAGGAAATTAACAAAAGCCAAAGAACAGCTAAGAATGGTACCTGTGAGTATCAGGACCCCCACCTGGAGCAGAGATCTCTCATGTGTCTGCCCGAATCTAGAATCAGCAACAGCTCACAGGCCAACCTTCTACCGAAGAATAAATTTCAGGGATTTCCTCCCTGAAATCCTTGGACTTATGTGAAACTTCAAATCTTTAGGATGGGGTCTTCTGAGACTTCCAAATGCTCTCATCTCCTATTCCCCAAGAAGTGCAACGCATTTAAGGAACTTTTTACCTCCTGCATAGTAAGCCCTTGAACCTACCTGACTGAACCCATGGTCCTTGTAACTGTAACAATTACAGTCCATTCATGCCACCTGCAATCATTGAGCTCCTACCATGTGTAAGACACTGTGCTAGACACAATCCTTTGCATGTTGAAGACATGCCAACAATAACCAGAGAACCTAACGATAGAGGGGAGAGTGAGGCAGCATGTGGAGTGACTGGCAGGGAGGGCTAGTTTTGCTCAGAGAGATGGAAAGAACTTCATAGAAAAGCTACCCTTTGAGTTGGACCTTGAAGGATGAGCAACAAAGCAGCTGGCATAGAAGGCGAGTGAGCAAAGGAATGTGGAAGAACCCCCACCCATCCTGACGGAAAGCCTGAAGGTCTAATCCTTGAACTACTCAAAGACAAGGAAATACTCTTTTGAGACTGGAGCTGAGGGTGCAGCGAACAGGCGGAAACATAACTGATTCCAGGAAAGATAGGTTGGAGCAAGCAAATGGTAATTTAGGTATTTTGCAAATAAATTAATAAATACTTTTTTAAAAAAGAGTCTTCCCTCCTGGAAGCATTTAGAAAGGAATGTTTAGTGGTATAAAAGAGATGGCTAATTATTTTGGTGAGTGTTGAGGGTGTTATGTCTCCCCCAAATTATCATGCTGAAATTCTAACCCCTGGTGTGATGGTATTCGGAGACAGGGCCTTGGGAGATAATTTGTGTTAGATGAGGTCATAAGGATGGGGCTCCCATAAAGGGATGAAGTGCCCTTGTAAGAAGAGACACTGTAGGGTGTGCTCTCCCTCTTTCTCTTTCTTTCTAACATGAGGACACAGCAAGAAGGTGGCTGTCTACAAGATAAGAAAAGAGAGCTCACCAGGAACTGAATCTGCCAGTGCCTTGATCTTGGACATCCCAGCCTCTGGAACTGTGAGAAAATTTTTGTTGTTTCAGCTACCCCATATATGATATTTTGTCCACGGCAGCTCGAGCAGACTAAGACAGTAGGACCATTTTGTTGACAATATTTTGAAATTGATAATAGTGACTTTGTACTGACAATGTGGGGAGGAAAGTTGCTAAACAGCTATAATATTTCAACAATGAAACGATAGCTTTTCTGAAGACCACAGGATAAGAGATCACATTGCTTGATAGCTTGGAAAACCATTTACAGCAAGAATGAACTTGCTAAAAGAGAACACCAATTTTTATTTAACTACAAAGTAGATGCTTGAGACGTGTGGCTAAATAAATGGACCAAAATATATAAAGAAACAATGACCCATGTTTCTTAGAACATAGCTGTAATTTTCCAAAAGACAGTAAAAGGGAAGTGATGAAACTTCACTCAGTATTGGGTTGAATCATATTAAAAGTAATATTTTGGTAAGGCAAAACTGATCTCATAAGAGCAGTTTCATCTGGTTTAAGATAATACTAAACAGTGATGTTGCAGTAATTCTTAACATATGAGTTTTATGTAATTTATCACGTTATAGTGTTAGAAAATAAATTCTTAACTGAACACAAATTAGTAAAGTAGCTTTTTAGAATTTGTTTTCTTAAGACTGTGATCAACCAGATCACTAGTAATAAAACTGTAAATTATGAAATTAACAGAATCTGATCTTTGGCTATATTTTAGGGAATACTTTCTCATAAAAGATAATTAAATATTAGTTGAAATAAAGTATTTAATTTCAAGGTTATTGCTTTGTAATTGGTTTCCTTTTAAGAGTAAAGTAAACTGAATTTATATTAAAAGTAGACAATTGTATTTTCATGCCACTTGAAAAAAATTGTTGTTTTAAATAACCACAGGATCATTAAGTTACATCCTTTGTGGAAGAAGGATCCCAGGCCAGGATTTTAAAACTCTATGTACTGGCTGTCTCTTAATACAAGATATTTTGGGAATGTATTTTTATTTTCCCACAAAATATTATTTATTTCTCTAACTGAAAATTTATAAAAGCTACACTTTCCTTGATATATTGGGAGACTAAGGCCCTGAGCCAATCAAATCTAATTGTGTCCACAACAGAATATTTTAAATACACATACCCTGGCATGAACACACACATGCACACACCTCCCCCAACCACACACACACACACACACACACACACACTCAGTAGCAACAACAAATAGCATGCCCTGATAGCCCTTTTCCTGAACAGGAAAAAAAGAAAAAAAGAAAACCTTTCCTATTAACAAATAACACTAATTTAACTGCAGTGTTTTCTGTAAGAATTTCTTTTATTTTCATTTTTATTATTTTAAATATTTTATTTTTAAATAGATAATATGTGCATGTGGGAGAAAAAGCTGAAGGCACAAGAGAATAAATGGTAAAAGTTGAATCTCTCCCTCACCCTCCTCAAGTCTCCCAGTTCCTTTCTCCGGAGTTAACTACTGTGAACTCGTTTTGAAAATCATCCCAGACATATTTGATGACAGCTGAACAGCTATTACAGCACAGCACAGCGGAACGAAAATGCAATCCACGTAAGCAAGTGAAAATTTTCTAGTAGCTACATTTTAAAAGTGAAAAGAAACAAGTAAAATTAAATGTAATATTTTATGTTATTTAAAAACTAATAGAGGCAAGATGTTATTTTGAAATGTAAGCAAGACCAAAATATTAATGAGATATTTTACATTCTTTTTCTCTACTAAGATTCTGAAATCCTATGTGTAGTTTATACTCAGAGTACATCTTAAATCAGACCAGCCACATTTTGATGTGAAAAGTGGTCACTGTAGTAGACAGCATGGTTCTATAAAGTCTATAAAGTATAAGAATCTTAAAAAGAAAAAATGTACAAAGAATCTCTTTAAAAATCCTTTCATACAAAATACATTGTTCTTCATCTTCTTACTTTTCCAAACATTGTTAGAGTCATATACTTATAAGTGCACACATTATAAAAATAAAATACAGAGAAAAAGTTTTAATCATCTATAGTCCTATTTTAGTACAAAGCTAGTTCTGAACCTCAAGGAATAAGTATATAATATAAATACATTTCAGTCAGAAACACATAGCTCTTTAGTAAGCTGTGTACACTAAACATGTACAGCATTTGTATGTTAATTTGACCTCAATAAAGTGGTTGGGTTTTTTTCTTTAAAAAAATTAAATAAGTAAAACCACCATTTCCCAAGCAAAAGCAAACAACTCCCAAAACTCATAAATCTGAGAATGCTGCCCAAGATGTCATTCAGTTAAAATTCTTATTGTGAGGTAAGGGAGACTTCACTAACCAATAATAAATGTGTATATTTTTGTTTGAAATGTGAAATCAATCTGTTTCTCTTCTCCCTCTTTCTCTTTCTTTCTCTCTTCTTTCCTCTTGCAAAGAGAGGGCCAATGGCAGATATCGCCAGCAGCTGTTTTGAGGTTTGGATTTATTGTTTTACTCTAGTTGGGGTAGGGGCCCTGTAGTACATTTGATTGAACAAATAGCACGCCTTGCTTTGAAACAAGGGTGAGCAGGCTTATTCTTTGCCTGGAGCCAGTTTTTGCCTTCATACAGCTGTGTTTGGATATGTAGATATGGTACAGAAATTTGGAAAATTACCACGTGAAATTATTGTTTATCTTTTCTTCTCAGGGGAACAAAGTTTTGAATAAGCTTTTCATTGACGAATAAAAATCTCAGTGTCTAGTTAACAACAAAGTATGCAATACAAAATCACGTGATTCTGTGCCGTGGAAAGAACACCAGCCTGGATTCAGGAATGTTCCGTGTCAGTCCTCACTCTCACCTGGGGCAAACTTCTAGTGGGACCTCTAGGAGCCCACTCAGCCGGCTGGGCCCCATCCCCGTGTTCCCTGGATTAGGAGGCGGGACCAGGGATTTGTATAACAATCCTACAATTCTTCTTGCCATAGATCTGTGCAATGTTTTCAAAACTTTCCTTTCAAAATAGTGATTCTAAATCCTAGTTACAAGAAAATGTGTTATTCACAAAAGGACTCTTGGATAAATTTTTTGGTTTACAGCAGGGATTGGCAAACTGCAACCTCCAGAGCTAACTGTTTCTGTATGGCCATTGAGCTAACAATAGTTTTTATGTTTTTAAATGATTGGGAAAAATCGGAAGAAGAAGATATCATGACACATGAAATTTATATGAAATTCTAATGTTAGTGTTAATAAAGTTTTACTGAAAGCCGGCTACACTTATTCATTGATGTATTAACTGTACT
>NW_016807866.1:4751853-4774127 GCF_001698545.2 Rhinopithecus bieti
CCACACACACACACACACACACACACACACTCAGTAGCAACAACAAATAGCATGCCCTGATAGCCCTTTTCCTGAACAGGAAAAAAAGAAAAAAAGAAAACCTTTCCTATTAACAAATAACACTAATTTAACTGCAGTGTTTTCTGTAAGAATTTCTTTTATTTTCATTTTTATTATTTTAAATATTTTATTTTTAAATAGATAATATGTGCATGTGGGAGAAAAGCTGAAGGCACAAGAGAATAAATGGTAAAAGTTGAATCTCTCCCTCACCCTCCTCAAGTCTCCCAGTTCCTTTCTCCGGAGTTAACTACTGTGAACTCGTTTTGAAAATCATCCCAGACATATTTGATGACAGCTGAACAGCTATTACAGCACAGCACAGCGGAACGAAAATGCAATCCACGTAAGCAAGTGAAAATTTTCTAGTAGCTACATTTTAAAAGTGAAAAGAAACAAGTAAAATTAAATGTAATATTTTATGTTATTTAAAACTAATAGAGGCAAGATGTTATTTTGAAATGTAAGCAAGACCAAAATATTAATGAGATATTTTACATTCTTTTCTCTACTAAGATTCTGAAATCCTATGTGTAGTTTATACTCAGAGTACATCTTAAATCAGACCAGCCACATTTTGATGTGAAAAGTGGTCACTGTAGTAGACAGCATGGTTCTATAAAGTCTATAAAGTATAAGAATCTTAAAAGAAAAAATGTACAAAGAATCTCTTTAAAATCCTTTCATACAAAATACATTGTTCTTCATCTTCTTACTTTTCCAAACATTGTTAGAGTCATATACTTATAAGTGCACACATTATAAAATAAAATACAGAGAAAAGTTTTAATCATCTATAGTCCTATTTTAGTACAAAGCTAGTTCTGAACCTCAAGGAATAAGTATATAATATAAATACATTTCAGTCAGAAACACATAGCTCTTTAGTAAGCTGTGTACACTAAACATGTACAGCATTTGTATGTTAATTTGACCTCAATAAAGTGGTTGGGTTTTTTTCTTTAAAAAAATTAAATAAGTAAAACCACCATTTCCCAAGCAAAAGCAAACAACTCCCAAAACTCATAAATCTGAGAATGCTGCCCAAGATGTCATTCAGTTAAAATTCTTATTGTGAGGTAAGGGAGACTTCACTAACCAATAATAAATGTGTATATTTTGTTTGAAATGTGAAATCAATCTGTTTCTCTTCTCCCTCTTTCTCTTTCTTTCTCTCTTCTTTCCTCTTGCAAAGAGAGGGCCAATGGCAGATATCGCCAGCAGCTGTTTTGAGGTTTGGATTTATTGTTTTACTCTAGTTGGGGTAGGGGCCCTGTAGTACATTTGATTGAACAAATAGCACGCCTTGCTTTGAAACAAGGGTGAGCAGGCTTATTCTTTGCCTGGAGCCAGTTTTGCCTTCATACAGCTGTGTTTGGATATGTAGATATGGTACAGAAATTTGGAAAATTACCACGTGAAATTATTGTTTATCTTTTCTTCTCAGGGGAACAAAGTTTTGAATAAGCTTTTCATTGACGAATAAAATCTCAGTGTCTAGTTAACAACAAAGTATGCAATACAAAATCACGTGATTCTGTGCCGTGGAAAGAACACCAGCCTGGATTCAGGAATGTTCCGTGTCAGTCCTCACTCTCACCTGGGGCAAACTTCTAGTGGGACCTCTAGGAGCCCACTCAGCCGGCTGGGCCCCATCCCCGTGTTCCCTGGATTAGGAGGCGGGACCAGGGATTTGTATAACAATCCTACAATTCTTCTTGCCATAGATCTGTGCAATGTTTTCAAAACTTTCCTTTCAAAATAGTGATTCTAAATCCTAGTTACAAGAAAATGTGTTATTCACAAAAGGACTCTTGGATAAATTTTTTGGTTTACAGCAGGGATTGGCAAACTGCAACCTCCAGAGCTAACTGTTTCTGTATGGCCATTGAGCTAACAATAGTTTTATGTTTTAAATGATTGGGAAAATCGGAAGAAGAAGATATCATGACACATGAAATTTATATGAAATTCTAATGTTAGTGTTAATAAAGTTTTACTGAAAGCCGGCTACACTTATTCATTGATGTATTAACTGTACTGAGTGGTTGCAACAGAGACTAAAATATTTACCGTGTGACCCTGTACAGAAAAAGTTTGTTGCCTCTTGATTTACAGTGTTTGAAAATAAATGGTAATCTGCAGAAAGAACAGGTAACATAGGAAGGCGCTTAGAATACGTTAGGCACTGCACTAAGTGATGTGGCTGAGTTTTAAAAATATGACCATCTTATGAAGTAGGTAGGAGCATGAGCCCCAATTTCGTGGATGAGGAAATTCAGGCTTGCCCATGTCATGTACCTTCAGGCTTCCCATGTTGCAGAAAAGTGGCAGAACCTGAATTTCATTCCAGCTCAAGCTGCAGAGCCCTTGTCTTCTACCTCTGCTCCAGAGCATGGACCTTCCTCCTCCTTTCACTCAAAAGACAGAGTTGTTTTGGCAATGCAGAAAGGACCAATCTGCTTAGGAACTCCCTGCCAACAAAGGTATTGGTGTCTTTGGGACTATTAAAAAGAACTTAAAATGACATATTTCACTTAAATCCATCCATCTACAGAATGTGTAACAATGCAAAAGTAGAAAGTTCAAGTTGTATCTTCAAAACAGCAAATAATGTGTTGCAATATTTCAGAAGCTGAGTGTTCTACTCAGTGTTACCAAAGTGCCAACTAACAGACTGTTATCCATTCCTGATCAAACTGTCACTGATATAGAGTAAAACAATAAAAAGAATAAAACAACATACTGAGTTTTTCACGGAACTAATTATTCAGCTTAAAGATAGTTCTCTATTGTGAGACTATATCCTCTCAAATTTTGGTGTAAAATAGAGTCTCTATTATAAATAATCATGCTATACCTTAGGCTTTTTTCTTTAGTGTACTTGCTTGACAAAAGTAAAACATAAGCAACACTATTTTGGGCCTTTATTTGTTTTATTTTATTTTGAAATTTCTTGGTCTGTGGAATCCTAAAGTCTGGGAACCTCTGGTTTGAATGTCTTTTGACCCAGTAATTCAATTTCCAGGAAATTATCCTCTGGAAATAATATGTGGCATAAAAAACAATCTATAAGCAAAAACATACACTGCACCATTATTTGCAAATAGCAAAATTTCAAAATAAGATTGTGCAATTCTCAAATTATGATATAGTCATGTAATAAAATAACATGTGGCCATTACAAGTCTTTTGTGTAATGTATCCAATGCCATGAAAAATACTCACAATATAATGCTAAGGGGTTAAAAAAAAAAGCAACACAATTCTATAGATACAATATGATTGCAACTTTAAGAAAATTAAATGTATTATCGTAATATATTTTTAAATGTCTGAATGTAGGCACAGTTATGGCTTTTTTTTTTTTTTTTTTTTCAGATGAAGAATGTTTTTTTCAACTTCTTTTCCAATCAGTCTGGGCTTTTTTTATAAGCAGCCATAATTGCATGTGAAATCTGGGGGTTTTTTTGTTTTGTTTTCTGTTTTATTTATTTATTTATTTTTGGTGCTTTTGCCTTCTGTTTTTTCTCCCATTATTCTCATCTTACTGTCTTTTACTTCTGTGTCCTGGGAGAGCTCTAAATGTTGATGCTATTGTCTGTGGCATCCATTCCGCAGCCAAGGTGTGGAATGAAGCCTTTGATTCTATTTGACGTTGGTTTCTTTTTGATCCTTCTCCTTCCACTCATCATTGTCATCTCTTCACAGTTTCTGCAGCTGTTCCAGAGAGATCATATATATTTGCATCCTCATTGTCAAATTATTTTCTTCTTGGTACCTTGGTAAATAATGTTTAGAAGGCTTTCACTGAATGGCATTCCTCAGGACATTCCTTTGCTCTTGACCTAGAGCAATTTTTAGTAGGTTGTGTTTGATCTTGTTTATTCTTAATCGAAGAGAGATCTCAGCAGATCCAGTATTTGCTGACAGGGGAGGTGGCCCCCTGCTCCTCTCCTTTCTCCCTGCCCACATGGGGATGGTCCAACCCCTCTCAGACCCAAAGCCGGAGAGTTGGTGGACTTCAGGATCCCTCCCAGTGTTCTGCAGTGTGCATCCACTGGACTGAAGCAGGGTTTTCCCCAACACCTTCAGGGTTTCTGCCACTGTGAACCAATAGGGACAACAAGCTCCCCAGGCTGTAGGGTCGTGAGGCCTCTTAGTGTCCCTTTTGTTTTTTTTTTGTTGTTGTTGTTGTTGTTTTGAGACAGAGTCCCGCTCTGTCGCCCAGGCTGGAGTGCAGTGGCCGGATCTCGGCTCACTGCAAGCTCCGCCTCCCAGGTTCACGCCATTCTCCTGCCTCAGCCTCCCCAGTAGCTGGGACTACAGGCGCCCGCCACCTCGCCCGGCTAGCTTTTTTGTATTCTTTAGTAGAGATGGGGTTTCACCGTGTTAGCCAGGATGGTCTTGATCTCCTGACCTTGTGATCCGCCCGCCTCGGCCTCCCAAAGTGCTGGGATTACAGGCTTGAGCCACCGCGCCCGGCCTTAGTGTCCCTTTTGAACCTCCACCACCCATCCCCACTGTTATGGTCGAATTATATCCCCAGAAATTCTTACTGAAGTCCGAACTTCCAGGATCTCAGAACGTGACCTTGTTTGGGAATAGAGTGTTGCAGTCGTAATTTTGTTAAGATGAGGTCATTGTGGAGTAGGGTGGGCCCCCGATCAGGTATAACCGGTATCCTTATGAAAAATAGGGGAAATTTGGGCACAGATACCCACACGTGCAGAAAGCCATGTGAAGACACAGGCAGGGATGGGGTGATGCCTTTCCATGCCAAGGAAGTCCAAGGATGGCCTTCAACCACTAAAACCCAGGGGAGAAGCATAGCACAGTTTCTCACGACCTGAAGAAGAAACCAACCCTGCCAGCACCTGGACCTTGGACCTCTGGCCTCAAGAACTGTGAGATAATAAATGTCTGTTCTTTAAGCTGCTCAGTTCGTGGTGCTTTGTTACAGCATCTGTCACAAATGATACACCCTGCCCTGCTAAAGGATAAGACCTCATCTCTCCTGGCTCCATTCAAGTCAACCAGTGCTTGAGTGACATTAGAGCTGCCTCATGGTTCTTCACACACACTGTGTTGTTTCTCTATCAAGGAAGTCTTCTCTGTCTGGAATCTCCCCCTTATTCCCACCCTAATGCCCCATACATACAACCTACAACCCACCCTTACCACCTATCCTTACCCCCTCACTTTTACCAACCTATCTTACCCGCCCACCCTTTCCGCCTACCCTTACCCACCCACACTTGCCAACCTATCTCTTACCCTCCAAGCCCTTTTTTTAAAAAAATTTTTTTATTTTTTATTTTTTTGAGACAAAGTCTAGCTCTGTCGCCCAGGCTGGAGTGCAATGGTGCGATCTCAGCTCACTGCAACCTCTGCCTCCTGTGTTCAAGGGATTCTCCTGCCTCAGCCTCCCAAGTAGCTGGGATCACAGGCGTGCACCGCCACGCCCAGCTAATTTTTGCATTTTTAGTAGAGACATTGGCCAGGATGGTCTCGATCTCCTGACCTCATGATCCGCCCACCCTGGCCTCCCAAATTGCTGAGATTACAGTCATAAGCCACTGCGCCCAGCCCCAAGCCCTTCTTGACTTGGAGACTGAGTTCAGAAGTCCAGATTGATCTACTCCAGAAAGCCTTTTCTGGGTTAGACGGCCTTTCTAGAGTGACTAACTATCTCAGTTCGTCTGGAACTGGGGGAGTTTCTGGGAGGCAGGATTTTCCATTCTAAATAAAACCAAGAAAGTCTTAGGCAAATGAGGACAAATTAGTTGCTCCATCTTTCTCAGTCTTCCTGTAACTCCCTGTACATTTCTTTCTAAAATTGTTCTTCCTAAATGTATAATATGATGATCTGATTTATATTAGGATAATCTGGTTTGATCAGATTCACACTAGACCAGGAGCTCCTTCAGAACAATATTTTTTCCTATCTGTATCTCAACCCTTCCTACATAGTAAGTGCTTAGTTAACATCTTTACTTTTTCTTTTTTGAGAGAGAGTTTCGCTCTTGTTGCCCAAGCTAGAGTGCAATGATTCAATCTCGGCTCACTGCAACCTCTGCCCCCCGGATTCAAGTGATTCTCCTGCCTCAGCCTCCTGAGTAGCTGGGATTACAGGTGCTCACCACCACCCCCAGCCAATTTTTTGTATTTTTAGTAGAGATGGAATTTCACCATGTTGGCCAGGCTGGTCTCGAACTCCTGACCTCAGGTGATCCAAATGAATGAATGGTAAGAGCACTGCCAAATCTCTTCAGGGGTACCTTTGCATAAATGCCTCCATCTACTCCACATTCATTCCTGGACAGCTACATTCTGGGTACTTTGCTCCAATTAATAGCTTTCATGTCTGCTCAACTTAGAAACCAGAGGCCTCAAAGTGACATTACTCTAGAACTGTTGTATGTGATACCTACTGTATTTCACAAACACACCAAAAGTAAACCATAACTGCTCAGCCTGCTAACAAAGTAGTTTTCCAAGAATCAAAATTTGACATTCATCAAGTCTCTTGGAAAAATATATTTCACCTGAAAGTTGTTTGGTTGTTGCTTTTTTAAAAATACAGCCTTCATATCAGAAGCTGCTACAAGTCCCCCTTCTTAACTGATAACATGTGAATAGAAAAGTGATCAACTTAAAGAATACTAAAACAATTCTTTCGAATCATTCCTAAAAAATGATTCAAGAGCATCTTGGAGTAACTCTGTATAAAGTGAATAGTGTCAATCTAGTTCTCAAGGCTTTTTGAAAACAATGAGATATCTGCTCAGAAAAATATTATTCTGATAAATTTTAAAATATATTCTGGATTATATAAATAATATATGTTTAATGTTTTTGCTTGTTTGTTTGAGACAGAGTTTCACTCTGTTGCCCAGGCTGGAATACTTGGCACGATCTTAGCTCACTGCAGCCTCCACCTCCCAGGTTCAAGTGATCCTCCTGCCTCAGCCTCCCAAGTAGCTCGAATCACAGGTGCCCACCACCACACCCAACTAATTTTTGTATTTCTAGTAGAAACAGGGCTTCACTATGTTGGACAGGTTGGTCTCAAGCTCCTGACCTCAAGTGATCCACTGGCCTTGGCCTACCAAAGTGCTGGGACTACAGGCGTGAGCAACCATGCTTGGCCTGTTTAATTTTTCAAAATAAGAAAATATTAATGATTAGAAAGAAAGGAAATAAAAACTAACCCATAATTATACCATTCTTAACACAGTTAAATGAACATCTTTACAATATATAACTATAATTATCCAAAAGGATATTAATATCTATAGTATTTACTGTATAAAACATTTTCATTATTATTAACAATTCTGTAAGGAATATCATTTTAACCAAATATTTGTGTATATCCTTATCCGTTCCCTTAGAATAAATCCTTAAAGGTGGGATTTTCAGGTTAGGTTACATTTTGAAATTCTTTTGCTTTAAATGTTTCACATATTTTTTCTAGTCATATATTTTGAAGTCCATAAAATATTTATTAGCTATGATCATTTTTTATGGACTTGTATGGCTATTTTCATTCTTTTCTAATTTTCACAATTCAGTTAGGAAGATAACATTATTGTAGATCAAGAATCTTTTGATGACAAAATGTTTACTTTTACCTAAAAGAGAATTATGATGAAGTTATTGCATCTTAAGTTAGGTATAAAAATTATCTCTATATTTACATTGCTTAGGAGAAAAGTAATTTGGAAATGTAGGTTGGAGATGAGTGAGTTAAATGTACCAACGGTATTTTAGCTGTCTCACTGAAGAGACATTCCAAAATCTTGCAGCACAAGAAATACTTTGAAAGTCGGCCTTAAACTTAATCCCATAGGAGTGGGGCTTGGCAAACGAGTCAGCAACTTTCTTGTAACCCTAAGAAGTTCACAGATTCCAGTAAGCTTCCATGTGTTTTGCAATCCAGATTCTACTCCATGAATCTTTCTTTTGAGTTCATGAAATTTCCTAATTTTCCTAATACATCCTACAAATGCTCTCACTGCCGTCTGTCTCTCAATCATAGAAGTGCCATATCGATTTATAGTCTCCAAAAGTCAATAAAGCCTCCCCTCCCCAAGTAATGGGGAGAAGGATCTGGAATCACTTTATGAAGTATACTTAATAATAATATGACAACAACATGCCACGTTATCATAGCTCAAACTAAGCTGAGACAGCCTGGTCAGTACTTGGCTATCTTTGAAACAAAATCACATTCTTCAGGAAGTGGTGCCGGTAACTCAATAAGCAGCAGCTGTTCCTGGGTCTTTGAAAAAATGTTTCATCATTTGACCAGTATTCAGTATCCAGCATTATGTCCCATTATAACTGACGGCCAACATGGAAAACCTCTGGGCAAATAAATACATGAAAATAAAAATCGCTCTTAATCTGAGGATCCTATCTCAATTTAAATGTACTCTGTTCACATCAATTTCTCTGTAATGTTAATTTGCACTTATTACCCAGAAATTCCATACACATAAAATGATTGCTTCATTCCTTCCAATCTTTATAATGAGCACTCCATCCCTATGCCATTTAAAAGCTTTCTAAAGACCCTTTTAAAAGGAAAGGTGATATCACCGAATGTAATGTTTATTTACAAGATAGTATGATCCCAGGCTTCCAGATGCTCAGTATAAATAAGAACCCAGAAACATGCACTGCATTTAATAGAAATTTGAGCCCATCAATTTTACATGATCCTACCAAGGGGAGTGTAGAATGCTAATGATGCTAATGAGAACTAGATGTTGACAGAAGATTCATTTATAAATAAAAATATCGAGAAAGATTATTAAATCAGAGGATGGTGTCAATATCCACCCCACAGTAGGCCTATCAAGATGAGCAACCGCAGTTTCAATAACAATAACAAAAACAATTATGATTCTCTGTACTTATGTAGCACTTTTCATCAGTGAACTGAAAAAGTTCTGTATTAAATGATCTTCAGAGCCCTTGACCACCTGGGCTTGAAGTATCCCCTTGGAGGAAGAACCTAAATCAACATCGTGTTCATTATTATGTTTAAATGGCCTTAGCAATCCATGCTCAGCCAGTGACATCTCACACTGTGTGCACCCACACCCAGATGACAAACAGAAGAGGCCTCTGGAAAGGAGAGAGGGTGACAAAATCCAGCTTGTGCTTCCAGTCCGATTCTTTCCTATGCCTTACTTCCCCCAAGGTACCTATGGAGCTGAGATGTTCAGGGTTTATACAGTCCAAATAGAATTACTAAAATGTATACATTACGCTTTAAGGTTAGTAGGGGTCTCTACTCATTTTAAGGAAAACAAAAGCTAACTATTTTTTTTAATCGAGCTTGAGTAGTAGAAATACAAATGGAAGGACAATTCATAAACTACTGTGTATTCTCTTCTATTTTGACAGGTTATGACTGTCACAAACTTTGGTATGATATTAGAAAAAATTAATTTATTGCCACTTGTCATAAAGATGCCAACTCTGCCAGCCTCTGATACAATTTGGATGTAAATATTTAGTGATAGATAAAGAAGCTCACCCAAAGAGCTTCCTGGGTCAGATTTTCACCATTCTCCTTTAACAAAGGCAGAGACGATACTGGGCAGGCTGATAGGACAGCAAGTAATCCTCCAGCAGGAATGGAAATGAAGACAAGTATGAGGCATGGTTGAAGAAAATGAATAAATAAGGAAAAGGGAACACAAAGATATAATAACTGCTTCAGGTGTACAGAGGCCTATGATATGAAAGAAGGAGATGCTTGATCATTACCATCCTAAAGAGGCAGAGCCAAGGCCAGTATGAGGACACCCACTGGTGGATGTTTCAGTTCCCAGTGACGAAGCAAAAGTCATGACTATTCTACAGAGTCGCATCATCAGGAACAAGAAAGGAGACAAGGTATAGGTGTGCTCACTATGTACTCACTAATTCCGCAAATACTTGCTAAGCATGTATTCAGTGTTGGGCACCATGCAAGATACTGTAGATACAATGGTGAGGAAAGACAAATATGGTACGTGTTATCTTGGATGTTGGTCTGGTGAGGATTCTGGGCATCACACCCATCAGTGCACAGCTCCAGCTTCAGCACATCCTGTTGAGGGGCAGTGGGTGGACTGTGGGGCCGTGGGGCTGACCTAGTGTTGAGTTCAGAGAAGCTTCCCTAAGACAGAAACAGTTGAGATGAGATCAAACTAAGAGAAGTAAAACAAGTTAAAAAGCACAGGGGACAAAAAAGATTCCAGAGAGAGTTAGAAATTCCAGCTCAAGAAAACAGAAGAAACGGGAAGGGGTAAAAGAGCCCTTTTAGGTCACATTTGAGAATTTTGTCTTATTTTAGGAAAAAACATAAAGTCATTAAAGATGGTGCTGTGGTTTGACTGTGAACCCCACAAAGAATGCATTGGAAACGTAATCCCCGACGCAGCCGTGTTGGGAGATGGAGCCTGGTGGGAGGTGTTTAGGTCATGAGAACTCCACCCTCATGAATGTATCAAAGCTGAATATTCCAGGGCTCAGGGCTGGGAGTTCAATCTCTTGCTATCTCTAGTCACTGTCTTGCCCATCCACCTCCCTCCATGGGATGATACAGCACCAAAGCCGGGGAGGCATCTTTTTGAGAAGTGAAGGAGTGGTGACCTGGTCACATTGCTACTTTGAAAAAGTCAAGTCAGATATACGATGGAAAGTGGATGGAATTGGCCAAGGTCTATCCAAGGAAGCAGAAGGGGTCTGCCCTAATGTCAGATGCTCCTGGATCTAGAATAACTTTTGTTTCATGCACTTACTAATTTAGTCAGTATTCAACATGTTAAATGATATTTTGAAAGTAGAAGTTAGATTTTATGTCAGCAAAATAACTTGTTAGTGTCTCTGATATTACTGCTGTGGTTGCCAACAATATTTCCTTTAGACTTCAGGAGTATTATTCTGTGTTCTTAGCGATGTCAAAATAATGTAATTGAAATATGTCGTAAGTTATTATATTATCAAAATAATCACAAGACAGCATTTGTTGATACCATTTATTGTCTTATCCAGTTGTATGCCAGATTTCAGAAAACAGCAGAATGAAGTTAACTTGAACAATTCGTTGCTTGAAAAATCTGCAAAACTTAGGATGAACTTAAATTTTCTCACCTCCGTAAGTTACATTATTTCTTGTGATGACACATACTTAATACACAAATGAAGCAAGCCCATGATAGCTTTTACATACAGTGATATTATAAATAAATGTGTTTATAAAGATTTTATGGAACAGTATGGAGAAGTAAAGAAAGAGCTGCTATAACTCGAAGGTATTTTCTGTAAGTGTCCAGAAAGCAATGTCAACAATTTCCGCAGGCTGGTTATTAAATCAATGTGAGTGAATGTTATTATTCCTTTGTAGAAATATGTTATTCTTTCTACAAAGAACATGTATGCAAAGCTATTCCTAATTATTCATTTATTTATTTTTTAACAGTGGTTTATTTTGTGGCTTAACCCAGTCACTTACAACAAACTAAATGAGCTAAGGATGAGTTCTTGTTTTGTATGTGCATATATGTTTATGTGTACGTTAAGCCTTTGTTGTGGGTGGAGGGTGGGGATATGTGGGAGGAAACTAAAAGTAAAGGAACATGATGAATCCCACTTAGAATCAGAAGAAAGGGATGTAAACTTTTAAAGCGGGCTATGGTCAAACAGAATGATACAATGCAGTATTCTCATTTTGCATGCGCTTTGCCATGGTATGAGTCTAGTTTGACATCTAACATTCTGACAAAATAAAAGCAAAACAAAATATTAGCCAACAACAAAAACACATACATGTACTACTGGGATTATCCTGTTAGGGGATAAAGCTTTCAGTTGCGCAATACGGATCAAGTGCTTAAGAATAATAGACACACAAGAGCGTGGGCACGTTTCCCACCTTCCATCCATACTGTGAGAACAGACACAGAAACACACCTGGAGGCCCCTGGGCTGCAAGGGGAACCCATGAAAGGAGGATACTGTCTTCCTTAGAGATCTCCAAATTGTGCGCTCAAATTCTTCAATCCATTCCCTCACACAATCATTCATCATTTATTTAACAAATATCTATCTCCAGCACGCCAGGCCCTGTTTCAATGATCCTGACATATGCTACGGGGTGAATGAATGAAGCAGGTGGCACTGCACCCATTTTACAGGTGTGGAAAGGGACAACAAAGGACCAAGGGGTGACAAAGTGGAAACCAAGGCCAGGGTCCCAGGTATCTTGTTCAATATTTGTTCACTTTGGTTTAGTTCAGAACAGTGATATTTAAACCATGGCTGATTTTGGCTTCTGAGGGGCCAGGATTTCTGCTACAGTGCACAGAACAGCCCTAACAATAAAGAATGATCAGAAGCAAAACGCTGATAGTGCTGCTATTTAGAAACCCTGGTTCAGGGGGACCACTTGGAAACTTCAGTGGATGATCCAGAATTTATTTTTGCCTATCTGGGTAACGGGAAAAGTTTAAAACAAAAAAAGTGAATTTCTTCTAAGCTGTTGACACAGACTTGTGATTCTTTCATAAATGAGTTTCAATCTAAGTTCTGATTTTTGAAAAGAGGTGTTTACTTTGCAAACTTAACTTGGATTAAAAAGAATTCTACAGTGTGACTATCCATTGCCACCATAAGCAGCAGCACTTTTACCTGTCAGTGATGGCGCTTTAGTGTGCAGTCACAGAATGCACAGAACAGAGGACTTCTCACTGCTGTGTTAGGACACTGGATCCATGTGTCGTTTCTCAGGTGAAACTGTAGCCCTCCTGCTGTAAAAGTCACCCGCTCAATGAGGTGCATTTACCCTGTATTAGTAAGAATCTGTAGTTCAAAAAAGCTATATTTGGGGCAAAAATCAACATCTTCAAATTCAAGTAACCTCACGATGTTAAACAAAAATGGGATAAATTTACTGTGTTTACATGGCATCTTTAGTTTCCAAATGTGTTTATTCTAATATCCCTGGGAGATAAACTGGGGCAAGACTCGACATCACTACTTACTGAACTGGGTGCAGGGCAGGGTGCTTAGATGTAAAGACAAAGTGGCTTACCTCTATGGCTTCCTGGCCAGGACAACACTGGCTTTGTTATTTACCTCCCTCTCAAAGTCATAGTCATGCCCTTAGATCATGACTGTAAGCATTTCAGAAGGCTGAATGGTTCTAAACGCTATAGTTATATAATTTTGAAAATCAGTTATAGCTATGTTTTTGCTCTTCAAATCTCCTTCACTTAAGTAAAGGCCCCACTGGGAAATTTTTAGATTGCCTGTTAAAAAAAACCTTGTCCAAGAACAATTGTTCTACCAATAATCATGACATCAAACAAAAGTGTAAACAAGAATATCTTAATTTCTTTCAAAGCATCCAATCTAGTTTTCCCTAAACAACAAAATGGAAAACCTCAGGCTTCAAAAACCTCATGGATTTTTCTCAGCTTTTCCACCAACACACTGGACTCTATTCTCTCTCCTGTCTAATTGGGTCTGATAAACATATTTATGTAGGCAAATAATGAGCCCATTTGAGTTTCTAGCTTTGTCTTCCCACAGGGAGATGCGCAAAGATGTTCAGTCCTTTCCTTCTGAAGGCTGGTCAGTTCTGTGTGATGCACACACATATTTCTAAGCATTTTGCAGCACAGTGACATTGCTTAATGCAACTCACAGGGGTGTGAAGGGCTGAACAAGACCGTTGAGGTGAGTACATGTGATGAAACAACACAGAGAAAAAGTATAGCAGGGACTAACTTATTTACAGTAAAACAGTTCCTATTTCTTTACCTTCAGTCACTCTAATCATGTTGAAGTGAGGTTCAAAGAGAAAGAAATGGAGCCCGCACCACACCATGAGAACCTGGAAGGAAAAGGGTAGCCCTGAGCTCATCCCCTGCAGAGGGGCCAAGGTAGATGACAAGGATAGCTGACCTCCACCAGTAACTGCCAAAAGCTCCAAGAAGCTCATATCTGCCTCCAGGCCCTTCATAACCAGAGGTTGATTTAGACCCTAGGAAGAAGACAATGTGATAGGACTTATATAATTTATATAATTAATAATTATGTAATAATTATTATAATTTATTTAATATATTACATATTATATTTAATATAAGATATATATTAACTATAAATTTATATAATTAATTAGAATAAATTAATATAAAAGGGGTTTTTAATATATTGAATACATATCAATATATCATTTTTGACTTATATATCCTATTGATATGAATTATAAATTGCATTATAAATTATATATTATACTTAATTATATAATTTTATATAATCATATTAACTATTAACATAAAAATTGTGCTTTTAATGTATGGATTACATATCAATATAGCATACTGATATAAAAATTAATCCCTCAATTCAATTCCATTCATTTATCACCCACAAGCATTTACTGAGTACCTGCAAGCCTAGGTTGAGTACCTCCATGCATGTATGGAGCACTCAGTCTCTTCCTGGCACCATTCTTATACTGAGGACACGGAGATGAAAATGCACAGCGCCCCCAACCCCATGGCTCACAGCTCGTTGCACAGACTAAAGCATAAATAAGTCATTACAAAGTGAAGGGAGCCACAACAGAGGTGTAGGCAGAACAAGACACAGCACAAACAAGGGCCTAAAATCTTCACCAAGAAGTGATGGGTGAAGTTCTCAAGTATGACAAAGGGTGTGATATTTGACGAGGGTGGGTACTCTGAGTGAGCAGAGATAACATGGAAAAAGGTATCTGAGTCAACTGCACAACAATTTACGAAGGGCCCTCCAGGAAGTATGCTATGCAAAGTATGGAACAAATGAAGAAAGATGGTGTCTCCAGGGGAATTCCTAGTTCCTATTTTTAAAAGGATGTATGTTTTTAACTCCTTGAGATTAGCAGAATATGAAATGGACACCAATTACCCATACTTTTGATTGATTGCCTTTAATCCTCCATTCCTCTTATATGTGGTTACAAATCCTGCAAAATATTGATGAAATATCCTAAAATGATAAAGCAGCGATGCCAACAGATAGATAGCCTAATGATATGCAGAAACATAGAATTAGTGAACACAGAAATGGAAAAATCTCAATCTCACTATTAATTGAAAGTATGCATTTAAAAAAAAAACAGTAACTTTCTGTTTATTGTGTTACCACATATTTTGCACAGTGATCATGTCTAATCCTGGGAAGCATCTAGTGAATCTATATATTTACATGTGGCAATTGTACTATATGTCTTTAGACCCTTGACGTCAAAGGAAAGGAGAAAAGGAAACCTCTATGCACGGAGATGTTCACATCAGTGCTATTTATGAAATAAATAACAAAAATAGAGAAGCAAATGAAACTTCCAAAATTAATAAGAGTGCAAAATCACTGTACATTTCAGATGAGTCATGGTATTATTCTTATTATTCTTAATATTAACATTTATAATTATTAAAGCTCTTGCCACATGGAAATACTTTCAACATAATGATTATTTACAAGGGTTAGAAAATGGCATGAATACTATGGTTTCAACTGTATAAAATATTTATTTACATAGACAAGAATCAGAAGGAAATATCAAAATAATAATATTACATAAACACTTTTTTGTTATCTTGAATACTCAGACTTCCTGCTAATAATTTTTAAGCAGTTCTAATAAGACTAGAATTTGGATCATTTAATAAACCACATAGTAAGGAAACAGCATACACAGCAGTTCTGCAAAAGTCTTAGACACACACGCAGACCTTCATATTAAGGTGAAAAATGTACAAGCATATGAAATTGAGAAAAAAATTTCTCCCATGGGTGGGAGTGAAGATTCATTCCAAATTTTGCTTTGAGTAGATCTGCAAGTTGTCATTACAGTGCCTTGTCTTATTTATCAGTCTGAGCACAATGGCAGAACACGGTCATCTAAATTATCCATTTACCTTGTATATGGAATTCAGAGCTCTGTGTTAGGGAGCTCCAAATGTCAAGAGGCAGAGTCATGCCGGGGATTGATTCTGCAGATTAGAACATCTCCACCAAGGCATTTGGCCTGTGAGATGTCTAAGTAGATTAATTGAAGTAGAAATGCATTATTTATTATTTAACACTTAGTGAAAGCAGTCAGCAAGCTAGGTTTAATAACGATTTCTTTTAGACACTCACCGATGCATAAGAATTAGGTAAACATGACCCAATCATTACTTGAGAGGTTTATCAGGTTTCAAAATCAGAACTTTTTTTAAAAAAAGAGGCAATTAGCATTGTGATATTCTTCTTGCCTGTTAGAAAAGATAAGTTTTATGATAACTATGGGATCTCTAAGAATTAGGCTTATTTAGACAAGGAATGAGAGAGGACTTTACAATGTTGACAGAGGTCCATTCAGTCAGGGCTATGTTTCTGATCCCTGTAGATAAATCTAGAAGACAGGAACACAGTAACTGACCTCGACACTCCTAATGGTGACTATTAATTATTTCAGAATTGGAGGAAGACTTGCCTTCCTGTTACAGCTGCCTGGATTGCTGGAGTCTAATTCATACCTATCCATGTAGGGGAAAGCTGATCTGCTGCCTGGACAGTATCTTGTCACTCCTGGATGCCTGGCCCCTTGGTGTGTGCTCCCTCTAATTCTTAAGTTGCAGCATATTTCTGGAGTCACTTTACCCAGCACAGACTGATTGAATCTTCTTCTTTTTCAGTGGAGTCAGGCTTTGACTGGAGAATCCCTAACCCGTGGCTTCTTTCTGGCTTTGGAAGATGGGACAGAAGATGTAGATGGTTAACCATCCCCCAAGGATGGAGGATCTCACTACCCTTCACACCCAAAGATGACCTCATCATTAGCTCATATATGAAGTCTAATACTTCCAGTTGCATAATTTGGGGCAAAATACTTAAACTCTCTAGGGTTCACATTTTTCCTTGTAAATGACATCTACGATAGAGGGGTTACTGCTGGGATTAAAGACAGAAAACAGGCCAATGGCATTCTCCAGTGGCTTATAGACAAGCAGTGCCTGATGTATTTTGGGTCCTCCATAGCACTCCTTTTTAAAAAATTATGGTAAGAACACTTAACATGAGATCTGCCCACTGAACAGATGTCTAAGTGTGCAACACAGTACTGTTATCTACAGGTACAGTGTTGTACAGCAGATCTACAGAACTTACTCATCTTACCTAACTGCAACTTTATGCCTGTTGAATAGCAACTCATCACTTTCCCCCCACTCCCAACCCCTGGCAACCACCTTTCTACTCTCGCTTCTGTGAGTATGACTATTTTAGATGCCTCATGCCACATTTGTCTTTCTGTAACTGGCTTATTTCACTAAACACAGTGTCATCCAGGTTCATCCATTCTGCTGCATATTTCATGCTTTCCTTTTTTGTTCAGGCTGAATAATATTCTATTGTATGCATATACCGCATTTTCTTTTACCAATCTTTGTGTGTGTGTGTGTGTGTGTGAGAGAGAGAGAGAGAGAGAGAGAGAGAGAGAGAGAGAGAGAGACAGACAGAGACTCACTCTGTCACCCAGGCTGGAGTGGAATGGTATGATCTTGACTCACTGAAACCTCTGCCTCCTGGCTTCAAGCAATTCTCCTGCCTCAGCCTCCTGAGTAGCTGGAACTACAAGTGTACACCACCACATCCAACTAATTTCTGTATTTTTAGTAGAGATGTGGTTTTACCATGTTGGCCAGGCTAGTCTCGAACTCCTCACCTCAGGTGATTCACCCACCTTGACCTCCTAAAGTTCCGGAATTACAGGCATGAGCCACCACGCCTGGCTTCTTTCCACTCTTTCAGCAATGGACATTTAGGTTATTTCTATAATTTGACTATTGTGAGTACTGATGCAATGAACATGGGAGAGCAAATATCTCGCTGAGGTCTTGATTTCGATGATTTTGGATAAATACCCAGAAGTGGGATTGCTTCCATTGGTAGTTCTATTTTTAATGCTTTTCATTATCCTCCACAGATTTCTCTAACACACGCTTCTAACTTCAAATTTCTTTACTCATAGCACAGATTCCATTACCCACCCACTCTCAATGCTGCCCATTTCTGTCTTTTTCTGAGAATTTCTAAGTATTTTATGAATAAGTATCTCTTTTCTTGGCTAATGGATAGAACTGAAATTGCTTTACAACTACCAGCGGTAACTTTGATGGGAAGGATGACAGCTGATGCTAAAAGATTAACACTGACTTCAGAGTGGTAGCAAAAAGAAGAGGGTTATTTCAGAGACCACAATTTATAAACAACAGATTTCCTAACAGGCTAGAACAATAAGAAAGTAAAATTGTGGATTCCTATTCTTTCAGTGTTGGTTTGTTTTGTTTGGTTTTATTATAATTATATAACAAATACTATACTTTCATTTTATATACAGAAATTTGAATACTAAATTTTATTGTAATAGAATCTTTAATACAATCAACAAAAATAGTACAGTGTAACAAATACACCTATCTCAGAGAACACATTGAGGGCAATGCCAGAAAGAATATTTACTTGTAAGTACAATCGGTGGCTTCAATTATAGCTGAGTTCCATAGACATAAAATGTAAAATGTAACTGTATCATATGTGATGGTTTGCGTCCTGTGAACTTCACTCATTAACACCTTAAAGGCCTTCCCGTGATCTTGTTTAATAACATGTTCTTAAAAGGGTGTTATTCTCTGCAACACACATTTTAAATTCTGGATATTTAGAAAAAAAAAACTCAACATTTTCTTGGCATTTTTTGCAAATGAATTGGAGTTCATTCAGACATTCAACTCAGTAAAACAAAAACACATATATTTCTGCAGAGCCACAGCTGGAGAGCATGGGCTTCGGAGAGCAGACCCCCGGGTCTGGTCCCAGTTCTCCTGCCCCGCCCCAGCTTACTGTGTCACCTTGGCTGTCCCAAGACGTGCGTTCCTCCCTGGAGATGCAGTTCACAGCCAGAGTGATCACTAAGCTTCCTCCCTGCATTAAAATTCTATTATTCTAAGTCTCTCTCACTTCTCTGGAATTTCCTGTGATATGGATGCTTGCAATTATTACACCTCTGACAATTGATGCCAATAAAAAAGCATCTACAACATTGGACAATGAATTTCTTATGTTTTTATTCCATACAAAATCATGTAGTTAGGTTCAGAAATAAAATATTCATCACACATTTTGTGGTAGGCTGGTCTTGCTTCATGGAGTGAAAACGTATGTTGCAAGAGGGAGCAGGTTTGCCTAAGGACCCCTACGAACAAATTCAAGAACCTAAACTCCCAACAATGCCTATCTCTCAATCAAGAGCTTGCTCTCACTACCAACCACTGTAAATATCAAAAGTTGATCAATGTAGAAGACTTTCATTACACATTGTTCCCACAAACTGCTGTGACTCACACGCTTAGGACCCCAAACACAGTGTTCTCACTTGCATCCGCTGGGTACACACTGGGGAAGTGTCTAGGACCTGGTGGCAAGTAAGACTTTTGGAAGTCTTTTTCCTGGAAGAAAACGATGGCAGGACGGTGAACTGACTGGAGGCAGACAGAACAACCACAAAAGGCTCGAGAGTACTTGCAGCGTTACAGGCTGATCATTTTTATTCTGTGTTATTATATTTAAGAAAGCTCTAAATATTTTTCCAAAAGCCTGAATGTGCTTAAAAGGAGATACTTTTGTTATCCAATTGCTTGTTCTCTGCTCAAAGGACAAACAAATGAAAACATTAGAAATTCTCCAATAGCGGGAAACAATGCAAAAGCAGTCAAACCTCCAGGAAAACTTCTGAAAGTTGAAGCAGGTGTGTGAAAAATCAGCTTCATTAAAGCAATCTATGGGGGCTGCTTGTCTAGTAATAGCTACTGTATGTTGTGGCACACACTGGATTCCTAGGGACTCCTGGAAGTTACACTCAAGAGTGCATTTCATACCAGTCACTCCTCCATATCCAATATCTTATTTTACAGTCTTGCGGAGGGGGGAGGGGGAGGGACAAATGAGAAGGAGAGCAAGAGGGAGTACATCAATGAGAAAGAATGATGCTGAGATAGTTACAGTGAGCAACAAAGAATTCATCATAGGGACAGAGGACCAGACCAGGGATCAGCTGCCGTATCTATTGCCTCGTCCTTGTTGTTCTCTTTTAGTAAGACCTGAGTATAGAATAGAGTGACACAGTAGACCAGGATCTTACATGTCCATTCCTCTTCCTTAGGAGAGTCTTCAGATGATCCTCACACAGTGTGGCCTCTCCTTTAGGACAGGGCTAGCTGTTTGACTGGGGCTGCAGTCCCTGGTCATTGTCATGAGATTCTGGGTCTTCACAAACAGGCATAGAGAACCTGCTGAGTGTTTTTCCTTAGGCCTCAGTCTACCGATGAAAAGCTTCCTCAGTTAAAAGCCCATTCATCACCATTTGGGCACCCAAATAGACCCAAGCTATGCCTAACTCCACCCATTCACTGTGTGATTCCATTCCTGGTACAAAGTACATGGTATCAGGAGCAGTTCTTACAGTGGGCCCAATGGTAGGATTGTGTCAAGGCTGGATTATGTCATTGTAGAAGGAATTGAGAGGGTACAAATTACTGATTAGGAAAGACAGAGTCTTCAAAACTTAATAAGCCATGTTTTCAGTAACAAAAGAGGAAAAGGATTGGGTTGGATGTTAGTTTTTTCAAAGTTTAACATAGACTATTTTTTAAAAATGTACTAAGCATCTACAATATAATGTAGAAATGGAGATAATGAAATTACAAGTATCCTTTTTTAAAAAATATTTTTTATTTTATTCAAATATTGTTAAAGACAGGATCTCGCTTTGTCACTGAGGCTGGAGTGCAGTGGTATAATCATAGCTCACTACAACCTCGAACTTCTGGGCTCAAGAGATCCTCCTGCCTTGGCTTCCCAAGTAGCTGGGACTGCAGTGCGTGCCACCATGGCCTGTTAATTTTTTTTATTGTTTTTAGAGATAGGGTCTCACTATGTTTCCCAGGCTGGTCTTGAACTCCTGACCTCAAGCTCTCCTCCCGCCTCACCTCCCAAAGCAATGGATTACAGGTGTAAACCACCACACCTAGTCTATAAGCATTCTTAAAGAACTTGAAAGACAGAAGCTAACCAAAAAACAGACAGAAATGGGGAAATATTCAGCTGAATGCTTAATTATTTTGAATATGCAAAATTTAGCAACATCAACCTCTAACAATTATTATGGAACTGGGAAATTATTTTCCATTTACTTAAGAGATACCTCTATTGATTAAACACATGTTACATGTTAAGACTTCCCTGGGCATTGTACTTGTATAACTTTATTTAATCCCCAAATCCTCTGAGGTAAATCCTATTATCAAAGGTTGCAAGTTTTAGCAAATAAAAATACAAAATGCCCAGTTAAATTTGAATTTCAGATACAATAAATATTTGTAATATAACTATGTCCCATGCAATGTCTGAGACACAGCTACGCAAAACATTATTTGCCATTAATACGAAATACACATTTAACTGGGCATCCTCTGTTTTACCTAGCAATGATATTATTATTATTTCAGTTAAATGATGATTAATCTTCAGGCTACCATCTTGGTCAAACTCTTCTTAGGCATTACTTGGTGTTAGCCAAAGGGTACAATAACTGGATGAGGCCAAGGTTCAAAGAAGCTTTGAGACATTTTTAAGGTGGCTTACAGACTTAAAAAATGTGGCACATATACACCATGGAATACTATGCAGCCATAAAAAAGGATGAGTTCATGTCCTTTGTAGGGATATGGATGAAGCTAGAAACCATCATCCTCAGCAAACTAACACAGGAACAGAAAACCAAACACCACATATTCTCACTCATAAGTGGGAGTTGAACAATGAGAACACATGGACACAGGGAGGGGAACATCACACACCAGGGCCTGTTGGGGCATGGGGTGCACGGGGAGGGATAACATTAGGAGAAATACCTAATGTAGATGATGAGTTGGTGAGTGCAGCAAACGACCATGGCACGTGTATACCTATGTAATAAACCTACACTTTCTGCACATGTATCCCAGAACTTAAAGTTTTTTATATATGTATACACACACACACACACACACATATAAAGTTATATATATATAAAGTTTTATATATATAAAGTTTTATATATATAACTTTGTTATATA
>NW_016807866.1:4774599-4794530 GCF_001698545.2 Rhinopithecus bieti
GGGTGGATCACCTTAGGTCAGTAGTTCAAGACCAGCCTGGCCAACATGGAGAGACCCTGTCTCTACTAAAAATACAAACAAATTAGCTGGGCGTGGTGGCAGGTGCCTGTGATCCCAGCTACTCAGAGGCTGAGGCAGGAGAATCGCTGGAACCCAGGAGGCGGAGGTTGCAGTGCGCCGAGATCATGCCCTCCAGCCTGGGTGATGAAAGCGAAACTCTGCCTAAAAAAATAAATAAATAAATAATAAAAAAGTGCTTATCAGTGAAAAAGGTGAAAAGGTGATTATAGTTGAATGAATACAAAAGTTGAAATCTGGGTACCTCACTTACCAAAAGTTAGTTAGTTTCCAAGGTACAAAGTTTTATTTCTGAGAAATCACTATGGCCTGGTATTAAGTAACAAGATGATGATGGATTTAGATCTAAAGCAAAAATGAGAGAGCTATTAAACAGAAAAAGACATTAGTGTTTATAATGTATATTTTAGAGAAAAAGCTGTAATGTATGACTTTTCCAATGGAAAGCAGAAATCAGCTGTGAAAATAGCTACTGTTGTTGAGCTCGAAGTAAGTCGCTGTCTGCAGAACTCTTCTGAAACAGAAGAATGTGGGCCGCCAGCGCCCAGTCGCGGCTGTGATCTTGGAGATGTCGGAGCAGGCAACATGCCTGCTAATGAGACCTCAGAAGTGTCTGATCATCTCTTCTAATTGCTCTAAATAATTGGAGAGCCGCATGGCCTGGCCTCTCCTTCCTGAAGACGGTCAGTTCAAATATGCAAATATAAAATTATTTGAATACTGCTCTAATTGGCGTCCAAGCTACCCATTATTTGCTGGAGAACAAAACAATATGACTAAAACCATTGACTATCAAATCCTTCATTTTAAGCTTCACTGAGCTCCCCAAATTACCACAGGCAGTCCTGACAGGGACCACTTTACAAGAGAGTTGATGACCCCTAATTAAGACACAAGGCGCTTCTAGTTATGTTAATATTTGAAATTGAAATTGGTTTGACCTTGCAATTCCATATAATACCACCAAGTGAAACTCAAATCCAGGCACCTTAAGTTGACAAAATGTCCAAAGCCCATTAAATACATTGCAAATTCAAGTTCCATCCACCCCCCGTATTCCCCCAGTTGATTGCATTACAGAATGACAAATCTAAAATATCATACCTGATCACATGGTTTTCTGTAGAAACTTTATCCAACAAAGGATATTGGACAGGCATTACAAATTCTTCTTCCTACCAGAAGTTGGGATCCACCATGCACACGTTTGGCCACTCTGAGCTGGAGTGAGTGGTCTCTCTCAGTCTCTCTCTGAGAGGCAGGACTAGCTGGATTTCCTAGGCCGACTAACAATCACTAAGCCTAGCTGAGAAGGTGACCGCTTCCACCTTTAAACACGGGGCTTGGAACTTAGCTCACACACGACCAATCAGATAGTAAGGAGAGTGCACTAAAATGTTAATTAGGCAACAACAGGAGGTAAAGAAATAGCGAATCATCTGTTGCCTGAGAGCACAGCAGGAGGGACAAGGATCAGGATTTAAACCCAGGCATTTGAGCCGGCAAGGGCAACCCCCTCTGGGTCCCCTCCCTTTGTATGGGAGCTCTGTTTTCACTCTATTTCACTCTATTAAATCTTGCAACTGCACTCTTGTGGTCCATGTTTTGTTATGGCTGGAGCTGAGCTTTCGCTCACCATCTGCCACTGCTGTTTGCCACCATCGCAGACCCGCCGCTGACTTCCATCCCTCCGGATCCAGCAGGGTGTCCACTGTGCTCCTGATCCAGCGAGGTGCCCATTGCCACTCCCGATCGGGCTAAAGGCTTCCCATTGTTTCTGCATGGCTAAGTGCCTGGGTTCATCCTAATCGAGCTGAACACTAGTCACTGGGTTCCATGGTTCCCTTCCGTGACCCATGGCTTCTAATAGACCTATAACACTCACAGCATGGCCCAAGATTCCATTCCTTGGAATCTGTGAGGCCAAGAACCCCAGGTCAGAGAACATGAGGCTTGCCACCATCTTGGAAGTGGCCCACCACCATCTTGGAAGTGGCCCGCCACCATTTTGGAAGCAGCCTGCCACCATCTTGGGAGCTCTGGGGGCAAGGACCCCCACGGTAACATCTCCACTTGTCTTCTCATCAATCTCTTCTTTTTTAACAAAAGTCTCATCTTCTGTCCTCTCCCTATTCCAGTCTTCATCTTTCATTGTGTTCCAAGGTACCTTCCCCTTCACTGACAGGCCTGCTCACAACTTAGAAATTTGGGTGTTTTTTTTTTTAACCTTTCTAAAACTATTTCTGCATCTACCTCAGTAATATCTAATCCCATTCTACCACAATTTTCTAGATGAAGTTACAAAACCCTGCCTTCTCTTTTAATTTGTGTTAATTTCATCTCTTCTTCCTATATCCCATTTCCTCATCCTCAGAAACAAAAGTGAAACTCTCACCTTTTCCCAACTGCACTCAAATTTACTCTCTCCACCCTTCCCATCCTGGCTGTATTTCTTGAAAGAGTAGTTGACACCTCCTGCCTTGACTTCCTCATCACGCAAGAGTTCCTTGATGTTTTATAATCTGTTCTCCAGCCCTACACTAGAGATAAGTTTTTGGCAGAAATTAAATGTTAAGGAACTCTTGCTTTGGAGTCAGATCCCAAGCGCTGGATCCCCTGTTCTCTTAAGGGCTAATGCCTAGCTACGCAATTTGTTTTTTCTTTTTTTGAAATATATTTCAGTGCCTCACAGTTATTGTAATTAGTAAGTGACACACGTGCTTGATACCACACTGGTCCAATTTTAAGTGGTCAGAAGTGCTGAATTTTGTGTGTTTTCCATTGTTATTATGCTGTGAGGCCAAATTCCATGATATTCCTCAATTTTCATCTTCTTTAACTTCTCAGCACCATTTATTTCGAGATTGTTTAAGGTATTTAAATGTTCTCCTTACCCATGACAATTACTCATCTAATTCTGCCCTTATCTCTGATGATTTTTCTCCTGTCTTCAGTGGATCCAATTCCTCCCCCATCAAACTATACACTGTCTTTAGAAGTGTAATCAGCTGATCCTCACCTCCTCCTACACTATTTTCCCTTGTGATCTCCCCATGACCAGAGCTCCTATTATCCCTGTTGTATTTATGGGTAACTCCCAAATGTGGAAGGACAGGCTCAGCCTCTCCCACAAACTATCTGCTAAACAAATCCTGATATGCCATCATCTCACATCAGCAAGTTAAAACTAACAAATAAAACCAAACATCTTTGCCCTCCCTCCTCCATAAGGTCTCCTATTCCACTCTCCCTTATTTCTGCAAAAGTCATTGGTAAGTCCCAGGCCCCAGGCTGTGAAACTGAGAGCCATCTCTAACTCTTCTTCTCATTTGCTCCCAAACTCAGAGCATTATCTTTATCTCTTAGAGATACAGAGAATTATTATGCTGAATCCAAGCAGATGGTTGGAATAAGAAGAAAGGAAATCTTGGAAGAAAGTGTTGTTTTGGAGGTTGTAATGGCTGCGAAAGAATTAAGGAAAACAAAAGTTTCCTTTAACACCTACCACATTTCAAAGACCATGTTAGGTGTTTCTTTCCCGATATAATAATGAAAAGTCATTATTTCAAAAAGAAAGGGAAGTGTGCAAAAATGAATTTCTGATGATAAACTGGGAATGTCTTTGATGAGGGAAATCAAGGAGCAATGTCTACAAGGATGAGATGCCCAAGGGTCATCCAGTGGGCTGGGGCTTCTCAAAAACAAGGACAGAAGGGGAGAGGAACTCATAACCAGTAATATTATCTTGTAATGAGATTATTGACAAAGTCTAGAAACATAAACCTTTAAAAAAATCCCCAAGGCCAAGAAGGAAGAGGTGGATTTCAGTGTTTTACTGCACTGAGAAATAGGTCAATGTATGTCACAGGTAATGGAAAGGAACTGAAACTACCTGAAGTCCTATTTGGAATCATCTTTTCTGTTGACAGTCCTCTTCCACCTAAAAAGATTTAGTGCTATGATAAAGCTGAGGCCTGAGCTAAGTGAGAGTTGACATTGATTATTTAATTACTGTGTGTCATGGACACCTCATTTAATCTTCACAGCCACTCTCTGAATTAGAAAGTTAAGTTTCCAGATAAAGACTGAGACCCCACAGGCTGGGCGCGGTGGCTCACAGTTGTAATCCCAGCACTTTGGGAGGTCAAGGCAGGTAGATCACAAGGTCAGGAGTTCAAGACCAGACTGGCCAACACAATGAAACTCCATCGCTACTAAAAATACAAAAATTAGCTGGGTGTGGCGGTGGGCACCTGTAATCCCAGCTACTCGAAAGGCTGAGGCAAGAGAATCGTGTGAACTCAGGAGGCAGAGGTTGCAGTGAGCAGAGATCGCGCCACTGCACTCCAGCCTGGGTGACAGAGCTAGACTCCACCCCCCAAAAATAAAAAAAAATAAAAAAATAGATATTGGGACTGCATAGATGCTCACGGCACTCAGTTATTTAATGGCTGAGCCAAGATGTTTGCACTGTTGACTCAAAAAGCCAATGAGTTGACAACTACATGATGCAACTCCTCACGTCTGTTATCTCTATAAAACTAACTTGGAGACTGGGACACTTTACAGGGGCGATCACTGAATCATTGGCAATCTCTGAGGAGATATGGAGGACAGGAAATTTTCAAAAAGAAGAATAAGGTCATCTTAATTTTCAAAAAGAAGAAGAAGGTCAATTCTGCAAAATAATAATTTCTAACATGACTCAATAATCAATTGTTTTGTAGATGGTTGTGAGGACTTAAACAGGACATGGTTAATACTAGGAGCAACACAGATTCTTAAAAACAGACTAAGTCAGACTTACTGCATTTTCATTTTTTTCTGCTGTACGCTTACAAACGAGGGAGGGAGTCAGCAGACTGATGCATAAGCACAGAGTTTCACATTGGTGACGAACTTCAGGGCTGGTTGGATGATGTTTAAGTTCACATATGACATCTTCACCAAGATGTCACTTGGCCTTGTCAAATCTCTAGCGTATGGAACCCACTGTCTCACTGCCTTGCATAATAACACATTTCATTTGTGAAGAGTTGAGACTATTTTGCATAGCCTGGATGAGTTAGCAAGTATTTTCCTATATTAAGTTGAAATCTAGTGAAGGTTTCCACCACTTGGTTTTGCTTTGAATATTTGGAGGAAATTCGGCATAGATCTGACTTTCTTGCCCCATGGAAAGTGGTTCATACATGAACACAAAGACTAGGCCCCTTTCTCTCACCTCCTCCCTCTGTTTCTTTAATCAATCTTCCTTGGAGAGTTCAGTTTCCAATTTGCTACACAGCGTGAGACCACGTAGGGAGATTTTGATATTTTAAAGATCTTCAACTACGAAATCATTCCATCAATCAGACAAAACTATAGAAACATTATATCCACCATCCAACTTTATCAGTTTATAACATTCTATCATATTTGCTTCAAATCTCTCTCTATATTCAATGTATAATCATTGCAGACACATTAGACCCCCCATTTATCCTTCTCAGATGCCATTTACTTCCCTCCTCCCCACTATGGGTTGAATCGTATCCCCCCAAAAAATTCACATACTGAAGTCCTACTCCCCAGTAACTCCAAATGTGACCTTCTTTGGCAATAGGGTCATTGCAGATATAGTGAGTTAAGATGAGGTTATAATCGAGTACGAATAGGGACTTCTGGCCTCCAGAACTCTGAGATGATAAATTTCTGTTGTTTAAACCTTCCAGTTTATGGAACTTTGTAAAGGTAACTCTAGCACACTAATTCACTCCCCAGAGGTAATCACTATCATGGATTAAGTATTTATCACTCATAGAGATATGTAGTAATATATTAGTTTGTTCTCATACTGCTATAAAGACATACTGAGACTGGGTAATTTATAAAGGAAAGAGGTTTAATTGACTCACAGATCCGCACAGCTAGGGTGGCCTCTTAAAATCATGGAAGAAGGCAAAGCAGGCACCTTCTCCACAAAGCAGCAGGAAGGAGTGAGTGCGAGAACAAGGAAAGCCACACTTTAAAACCCTCAGTTCTTCTGAGAATTCACTTACTATAATAAGAACAGCATGGAGGAACCGCCCCCATGATCCAGTCAACTCCATTTGGTTCCTTCCTTGACATGGGGGGAGTATAATTTGAGATGAGATTTGGGTGGGTCATAGACCATATCAAGTAATATGTCTAAAAATATGTGAAAGTATTGTTTTCTAGTTTATACATTTTATATAAATGCTGTGGAATTATAAATATCCTTCAACAACTTACATTTTCTTGGTGTTTGAGACTTACCCATTTTGATACAGATACAGTGCACTTTAAATGGGCTACCGAAAGTTAGGATGGCCAGAGCCTCAGGGAAGTTCCCATGGAAGGCTTTTCTTAATACTCTAGTGTTCCATGAAATTACCAGCAATTGCTGTTCTCATTCATATAAGTTCCGTACTGTGTTCTAAGAATAAACCATGATTTATTTGTCAATAGCATAAATACAGGTCGATTTCTGGACTCTCTTATTTTGTTCCATTTGTCTATTTATCTGTCTTATCCCCAAGTCACTCTTTCTTGATTACTACTCTACAGACAGCCTTAAAATATGCTGGTGTATAGCCTCCTCATTCTTTTTCTAGATGGTTGAGTACTCTTGATCCTTTTCATTCCCATATAAATTTTAAAATTCCCTGGAAAATTATATAAAAGAAGCCTAGGAGATTTTAGTGGGGATTGCATTAAATCTATAAATCACTTTGGGTTGAATAGAAATCTTAACAATACTGAGTTGTAAATCTCTGAACATAATATATCTCTTCATTTTACTTAGATCTTCCTTAATTTCCCTCACCAGTGTTTTGAATATCCAGTATAGAGATCGTTCATATAATTTTTTATGCTATTGTAAAATGGTACAGTTTAAATTTTCTGGTCCAATTTATGTTGCTACTATATAGAAATATAATGTTTTATATATATATGTTATAGTTACGCTATATAGTTATGCTTGAAGATATCAGTACCATCCCCTTAGGATCTTTAAGCATAACTATATTTTCAACCTTAAAACTATATATATATGGTTTTATATATACACACATATCTGACTTGTTTATAAATGACATGTATGGTTTTATATATAAATGGGTAATGTATGTATAAAATATATATACATATACATATACAAAATTGTATTTCTATATAGTAGCAATAAAAAAGGGAAAGTAAAATATATATACATATATATAAATCTATATGTATACATATGGACTTTGTATCCTGCAACCTTGTTAAATTCACTTTTTTGTTTTTTTTTTTTTTTTTGAGACACAGTCTCGATCTGTTGCCCAGTGAGCCGAGATTGCAGTGGTGCAATCTCGGCTCACTGCAAGCTCCGCCTCCCAGGTTCATGCCATTCTCCTGCCTCAGCCTCCCAAGTAGCTGGGACTACAGGTGCCCGCCACCACGCCTGGCTAATTTTTTGTATTTTTAGTAGAGATGGGGTTAAATTCACTTTTTGGTTTTAGTAATCGATCCATGATTCCTTAACATTTTCTAATATACAGTCTATGTAAATACAGATAACCTCATGTTTTCTTTTCTAGCTTTAAGGAATAGGCTAGAAACTCTAGTACAATATTGACTGAAAATTATGAGAGTGGATATTATTTCCTTATTTTCAACCTTAAAGGAAAAACATCCATTTTTTCCCCATTAAGTATAATGTGAATTATAGATTTTTGTGCATGCCCTTTAGTCATCTGAGAAAATATCCGTCTATTTCTATCTGTTTTTTCCTTACTTACTGAGATGAAAATGTGATTTTTGTCCCTTATTTTCTAAATTGCATTGATTGATTTTGAATGTTTAGCCAGCATTGTATTTTTTGGAAAAACACATATACACACACACAAATGGCATGATACATATCATTCTTTTCTATATATTGTGGATTCAATTTGTTAATATTTTTTACAGAAGTTTTTCATCTATATTCATGAATTTTTTTTTTGAAATGTCTTTATCAGGGTTGTCCTGGCCTCTTGGGAAGTAATCCATTTCATTTATTTTTAAAAGAATCTGTGTAAGGTTAATATTATTTCCTCCTTAAATATTTGAGAGAGTTTACCATTAAAGCTAACTGGAACTGGAGTCTCTTTTTGTGAGATTTTATTTTTTATTTTATTTTTTATTTTATTTTTTATTTTTTTTTTTGAGACGGAGTCTCGCTCTGTCACCCAGGCTGGAGTGCAGTGGCCAGATCTCAGCTCACTGCAAGCTCCGCCTCCCGGGTTCACACCATTCTCCTGCCTCAGCCTCCCGAGTAGCTGGGACTACAGGCGCCGCCACCTCGCCCAGCTAGTTTTTTTTTTGTATTTTTAGTGGAGACGAGGTTTCACCGTGTCAGCCAGGATGGTCTCGATCTCCTGACCTCGTGATCCGCCCGTCTCGGCCTCCCAAAGTGCTGGGGATTACGGGCTTGAGCCACCGCGCCCGGCCTGTGAGATTTTAAATTACAAATTTTATTTCAACATCAGAATATTGATAATTTCCATTTCTTCCTGTGTACATTCTGCAAATATCTGGTTTTTAGAAGAATTTATTTAAACCACCATGGCACATGTATACCTATGTAACAAACCTGCACATTCTGCACATGTATCCCAGAACTTAAAGTACAAAAAAAAAGTTTATGGTGTGAATTATTGCTAATTTAAAACCCATGTGCTTTAATACAATTTATTTAAGTTGTAAGATTATTAAATTTTTAGTTTAATACAAAAAAAATTTATTTATTTCAATTGGCCTGATATCTTGGTATAAAAATTGTTCCTAACATTTTTTTTCTTTTAAGATTGAAGGACCTTAGTGTTGCTTTTATTATTTTATTCATAATATGGTGATGGTGATTTCTGTTCTTTGTTTTCTTATTACATCTACAAACAGGATTATCAATTTTGTTAATTTTCAAAAGAACAAGTTTAAATTTTATTTATTCTCTCAATCTTGTGTCAATTTCCTCTTTCATTTATATCTGCTGTTTCTTAGTTTCTCTTCTTTACTTCATCTGAGTTCAATTAGCTCTTCTTTTTCTGCTTCTTATGATGAAAGTTTATATCATTTATTTTAAACCATTTCTTTCTTTCCTAACATAAGCATTTAAGGCTACCAATTTCTCTCTAAACAGTACTTTAGATGACTCTCATACACTTTCATCGATTGTGTTTTCAATATCTTTTAGGACAAAATATTTCCAAATTCCCAAATTTGACCCATGAGTAATTTAATTTTACGTAGCTTAATTTCCAAATATGTGAGGATGTTTTAGATGTCCTGTTAGTGATTTCCAATATAATGCTGATGTGGTCACAGAGCATACTCTATATAATTTCACTTCTTTGAAATCTATTGAAATTTATTTTGTGGCCCAAAATGTGGTCTATCATGGTGAATATTTCATATGTCCTATAAAAGAGTATATTTCTGTGGTTGTTGGCTGGTCATTCTCATAAATATAAACCATAAAGACTTGGTTGATAGTACTGCTCAAATCTTTTACAGACTTATTGATTTTTGTCTAGTTCTATCAATCCTGAGGGAATGGTATGGAGATATCCAAGTATAACTATAGCCTTGTTTATGTCTCATTTTATGTCTAAAAGTTTGCTTCCTGCATTCAGATTGCCGTTTTTGATGCATACATATTTAGGATTATATCTTCTTGAAAATTTTATCATTAAAAATAGTATCTTTATCTCAAGTAATACTTGTCTTTAAGTCTATTTTGTTGATATTCATATAGCCACTTCTGTTTTCCTGTGATTACTATTTGCATGTTTTAGCCTGTCTATCCTTTTTGTTTAACCTAGCCATGCCTATATATTTAAAGTGAATCTCTTGCAAGCAACATATAGCTGAGTTTTGCTTTTTTTTAAAAAAAAGGCTTATAATGTTTGTATTTTAAGTAAATGCCTTCATATTTAATAATATGATTGTATGGCTGAATCTCCTAACATTCTATTTGTTTTCTTTTGTCTCAGAAGTTCATTGTTTCTTTTTTTTTCTCTTTCGCATCTCCTTTTGAATTCAATTTGTATTTTATAATATGCTCTTATCTTCCCTTATGAATTTTAGAACACCATATATTATTTTCAGTAGTTGCCCTAAGGATTATGATATTTGTCTTTAGCACAATATAATCTATGTTGAATTAATAATATAACACTTATTATATAAGAAACTAACAAAAGTATAATTTCATTTACCTTCACCCATCCATTGTGTTACTATTGCCATATATTTTTCTACATGTTATAACCCATTTTTATTATTTTATTATTCTTGCTTAAAGAGAAATTAATAATTGAGAAAAGAGCATCTTTTATATTTTTCCACATATTTGTAAGGTGTATCACTCTTCACTTCTTCCTGAATATCCAGATTTCCATCTGGTAACATTTGTCTTCCACTTGCATAATTTCCTTTAACATTCTTTGAAGTATAGGTCTACTACACGTTCTCTAAGTTTTGGTTACCTGAAAAATGTTCTCATCCTGCTTTTATTTTCACAGGCTATATATGCTATATATAGAATTCTATGTTAATCTTGTTGTTTCTTCAGCATTGTAGATATATTATTCCATTGTCTCCTGGTTTATATTGTTTTTGCCAGAAGTCTAAAATAATTCTTATCATTCTTCCTATGTATCTAATTTGTCTTTTTCCTCTGGATGCTTTAAATTTTATGTTTAGTTTTATCAATTTTATTATAGTGCTCCTAAAATGACTTTGTTTTGTATTTTCTTTGTCTGGGTTTATTTGAGTTTCTTGAATCTGCAGATTGACATTTTTAGTCAAATTTGGAAATAACTTGATCTTTTATCCTTCCTTATTTTCTTCTCCAATTTCTCTCCTTATTTTTTAGGATTCCAATTATAAATACATTAGATCACTTGATATTGTGCCACAGGTCACTGAAGCTCTCATTATATTTTTTTCAGTCTCCTCCTCTCCTCCTTGTCCTCCATCTCAGTGTTTCAGTTTGGGTAGTTTCCATGGACCTCTATGTTAATTCACTTCTTTTTTTTCTTACTGCATTTTCCAATCCACTGGTAAGGCCATCCTGGGAAGTTTCTATTTCTGCTATTTTATTTTTAAGTTATAGAAATTTTATCTTGTTCTTTTTGATACTTTTCATTTATCAGCTGGTAGTTCCCATCTGTTCATTCATTATGTTGATATTTTCCTTTAAAATTGGAACTTCAACTTTGGTTCATTAGCACCCCAACATCTCTTTACACTATGTGTCCTCAGGATTCTCCATTCATCTCACAGTACCTGACAACTATGCTCTGCCTGACCTCATGGAGTCTTATCTGCCCATACAGAGCTTAGTATGTCACTCAAAACTCCAGGGAATCCCTATGGTGATATATAGAACTCCTCTCTGTGGGGTTCTTCTCTCTCTAGTGCCTCAACCAACAAACTCAGTTACTAATGCTGCTCCAGCCTCTAGTCTGTTTCCTCTGCCCAGTGTTGGTTCTGCTTCCTTGTGTCACAGGCTAGAAAGTGTACCCAGGCAAAAGACTGAGTTGAATGTGGGGTTGACTTTATGTGTCTCCCTTCTTTTGAGGAGCACAGCCTTGCATTAACTGTAGAATTTAATATCTGAAAATAGTTGCCTCATGTATTTTCCTTACTTTCATTAATTGGCAGCTATGTCTAAAACTCATCAATTCATCATGGCTGCAACTGGACATCTCATTTAGCATTTTATTAATAGTAGTGTAGCTAAAAGGGTATCTAAAAATATTCTATTTCATTCAACTTTTCATTATAGTATGCTTCTTTAATTTGGTATTCCAAAGACAATACGATCCTTAAGCTCTCAAATACCATTGTATAGAACAAATGTTCATGAAACGGTCATAAAATAAATTAATGAACAAAAGTAAATGTAATTTTGTTTTATTATTTCTAAAAGCTTTTCACTGTTCATTATTTCCCAAGTGAATTTGCATTTTTAGGTTTGCTTTCTCCTTAGCTTAATTTGTTTCCATTCTGTTTCTCCTGGTGGAGGCTGGGATAAAGATGTAAGGTCAACGCTCACAGAGTTTCCAGTCTAGAGACATAAAGGGGCCAATTAAAACAATAAGAATTAGTCTGTATCAGTTGGACCACTGAATGAGACCTTATCTGTAAATAATAATAATATTTTTAAAGTATTTGTAAGATAATCTTATCACCTAATACAACGAACACTAAACATACAATGAACACTTAACAAATGCATATAAAATTAGTCTTTTGCTCTTATTTTAGTTTTAAAACTCAGTTATTGGAAAAGGCATAAGCTCACTAAGGAAAATCAGAGTTTTGTTTTACTTCTATTTTGCATGCTACATGGAAAGTGTCACAATAAGAAAATATGAGATTAAATTGACTTAAGAGCAAAGATCCATTGTTTTTTAAGTACCCTATCAAATTATTTTCAGAATATAGACTAGAACTATGCTCTGGAAACACATCCAACTATTTAAACCTACAGTAATTTATGTTGATTTCTGTTGCCAGCTATTGCTGCTCAATGCTCAACATTATATCCTGTGTTGAGGTGAGTAAGGTAATGAAGCATTAAGTCAGGCCTGGACTGAAGAACAGGCCCCATCTTGGCTGCATGCCCATGAACAAACATACGTTAGGGCACCGCCAAACTGGTAGTGTCTGGCATTTCTTCCTGGCGGTCGCCACAGCTGACCTTTTTTTTTTTTTTTTTTTTTTTTGTAATACTGTGAATGTGTGCGTGTTCCAATAACTCAGCTTAAGTTATGCGTTGGAGATGCAAGACAGATCTTTGGCTTGTCTCTAGCTGAGCTTTCCCTTCAAAATTTCTGGCATGCTTTAGAATGAAGACTTAGACAAAATTTGAGACATATCTTTTATTAGGACGCAACCATCAGTTGGTCAAATATAATAAACTTCCTTCTCCCACAGATAGTAAATGGATCTTCAACTCTCACTAGCACATTTACCAGTCTGATGAGATATGTTTTAAATTTTCCAGGAGAAGGGACCTCTATCAGGCAGCTGTCCTGGGAGCTCTGCCCTGACTCATAAGTACCATGAAACTTACTAAACTCACAGCCTCTCAGAGAGGTTTCCATAAACTGACCTACTTTTTTCAGTCATTTCACAGAAATACTAGTGTTTAGTTGGTGACTTTGTATTGTCATCTAGGTGGACATCTATAAATATACTTTCAATTGTAGGATAAGATCAGGCTCAAGAATAAAGTTGATCGGCTTCCAGCATATTCATAAATGTCTAGACATTCACACTTCTTTGTAAAGAAACCCTTTATATTAAAAAGGTAAGACATAGCAGCCCAATAGGCAGAGGGGAATGATTCTTTTGGGAACCAAAGGATCCAGAAACTTTAATGTCTTCTTTTCTTCTCCACAGATGGCTACAAACACAATTGTAAAGAAAACTGATTTCCAGTGGCATCTGGATCCTACTTCCAGGCCCTTTCCTCATGAATTGGTTGTTTCCCAACCACCTCTTCCATCTTCCCTTCAGGCAACCTCTGTATTGCCATGCTCCCTTATCTTTATCAAAACCTTATCTTAGAGAAGGTCATTATATCAGTCATTCACACCTTAGTATAAACTAAAGTAGATGTCTTATCTTGATAGTTATATTATACACCACCTTCCTCCACTAGAAGGAATTTCTAATATCAGAGTATAAAGAGTTATTTAAGATAAAGGAAGAATTTCTTAGCACCATTGAACCTGAAAACTTACTCTCCTAATATGTAAGACCATCTCTGAACTACCCTAACCATTTACTTTTGTGTTCAATCTCTTGGCCAACAATTAGGATAAAATTAATTCTGGGACAACAGTCTTGAGCATGATGAATATGGTATTTGGATTCAGAGATTCAGACGAGGAAGACAGCCCTTCTGGTTGAAAAAATCCTGGAATTCTTTATGGAGGAAGTAAGATTAGTACTGAGCCTTGAAATGTGCATGCTAGAATCTTCCTCTGTTTCTGCAGCTGTAAAATGTTTGTGGTGAGATTTGACTAGAACAAGGTGCCTAGAAGAACCTGACCAAGATGCTCTACTGGTTGACTGCCGGAGTTTGGGATTTGTAGGGAAGACAGAATCACAGGTAAGTTTTGGCCTCACTGTGTCATTTTTAGAGGCCACCTTCAAAATATCCAGCTAAGTGCACGTTTTTCTCCTGTTGTCCCATGTACACCAATCAACATTTCCTTTGGGGTAAATCCCCTTAAGGCTACCTCTGGGAACTGGGAGAGGCTGTGTAGCCCTCTCTCATTGATCCATCTCTAGACTAGATCCCATAGCTGATGGGCAGACAGTAGCTTGAGAGACGCTAAGAGTTGGGAAAGGTAAATAAATCAACAAAGAGACAGATGATGACAATGTAAAAGCCAGTGCAGACAACGTATTCACATCTATTTATCACATTTTTATTGAGTGCCTCTACGCTGCTTGCTGGTGCGATAGTATCTGCTGTGCATTGAATTGTCATGGGTTCAACAACATTCATATGTTGAAAGTCTAACCCCCAGTACCTCAGAATGTGACTAATTTAGAAATGGGGTGATTACAGATGTAATTAGTTCAGATGAGGTCTTGCAACAGGCCCCTAATACAGTATGACTCGTATCCTTATAAAACGGGGAAATTTAAACACAGAAACACACACACTCAGGAAGAATGCCAAGTGAAGATGAAGACAGAGATGGGGTGATGTGTCTAGAATCCAAGAAACACAAAAGATTGCCAGCAACCCTCAGAAGCTAGGAAAGAGCCTGGAACACATTCTCCCTCACAGCCTTAGAAGGAACCAACCCTCTAATGCTTTAATATCAGACTTCTGATCTCAAGACAATACATTTCCTTTTTTAAGCCACCCAGTTTGTGGTGTGGCAGCCCCAGGAAACTAATCCAGCATCAAATAAAGTATACTTCCTCTCTTGGGGCCCTTATAGCCTGAAGAGAGCCAGGAGAACTTTGATAGGGGCTGGAGGAGAGCAGGGAGGTAACTCCACCATGTGGTACGAGTGTGCAGGAGTTGGGAGGGGCTGCCTGAGGCCCATTTCTGGAAGGTATGGGGGAAGAGCACCGGATGAAGAGTGAGGAGAGCCAAGCTTAATTCAAGCTTTGCCACTCTCTAGGTGACCTTGGGACGTCACTACTTCTTGCAACTACAGTTTCCTAAATCAGTAGATAAAAGGTTCCTAAACTAGTACATCAAAGGTTAGGATGAACGAGGTCATTTCTAAGTTCCTCCAGCTCCACTATTCACCTGGCTCTGTGTCTGTTCCAGACATTGCTGAAGCCAAGGAGGTTCAAGGTAAGAGTTTCCAAAATAATCTCTGAAGCCTTTTTAAAATTCACCGAGGGCTAGCTCTCAGCATATCTTGGGTATGAACGTTACATTATCCATTGGCTTCATTTTATTACTCTGTTTTGTTGTCTCTGGCTGTGCATGGGACTCAAGTTGCTCACTCTGTGAGGTTGGGTCTATGGATGTAAAATGCTCTTTAAACAGCATGCAGCACAGCATGCCATGGAGCCAGATGTCTTGTAAAGGCCTCTCTGTTGATTATTTTCAAGAATGGCTTCAGACTATCATCTGTTTGGTATTTCTTTTTCTTCTTCTTTTCTTTTCTTTTCTTTTTTTTTTTTTTTTTTTTTTTTTTTTTTTTTGAGACACAGTCTCACTCTGCACCCGGGCTGGAGTGCAGTGGCACAATCTCAGCTCACTGCAACCTCCAACTCCCTGGTTCAAGCAATTCTCCTGCCTCAGTCTCCCAAGTAACTGGGATTACAGGCACGCGTCACCACGCCCAATTAACTTTTGTATTTTTAGTAGAGACGGGGTTTCACCATGTTGGCCAGAATAGTCTCTGTCTCCTGCTCTCGTGATCCACCTGCCTCCCAAAGTGCTGGGATTACAGGTGTGAGCCACCACACTAGGCAAACCTGGTTGGTATTTCTAAGACTTTCGTATTGCTCAAGATCACTGTTGAAAATTACAACTCTCCTTCTAGCCTACCACCCAGCACTTCTTCCCCAGAACATTATCACCCTCTGGCCCATTATATACTGTATCATCTGTGATATTTACTTTCTGTCTCCCTTGCTGATAATGTCAGCTCCAGAAAGGTAGGACTTTTTAACTGCTTTGATTGCTGGTATATCGTCAGTGAGAAATCACTGCTATGGTTTGAATGTCCCCTCCAAAACTACTATTGAAACTTAATTCCCAGTGTGGTAGTATTGAGAAGTGGAGCCTTTAAGAAGTGATTGCGACATGAAGGCTCTGCATTCATGAGTGGATGAATTCACCCATGGATTAATGGATTGATGGGTTAATGGATTAATGGCTTATTGTGGCAGTGTAACTGGCGGCTTTCTAAGAAGAGGAAGAGGGACCAAAGCAAGTAGGTGAGCACTCTCAGCTCCCTGGCCATATGAGGCTCTGTGCCACATCAGAACTCTACACAGGGTCCCCACCAGCAAGAAGGCCCTCACCAGATGTGGCCCCTTGACCTTGGATTTCTCAACTTCTATAACTGCAAAACATAAATTCCTTTTCTTTATAAACTAGTTTCAGGTATTCCGTTATAAGCAACAGAAAATGGACTAAGACAATGAAAAAGAGGATCTCTTAAACATACATCTGCAACTGGAAGAAGTCCCAGCCCCCTGGCACCCAGCCTAGGACCTGGCATTTAATAAATGCTCAGTGACTGTTTGTTGAGTGAATACATGATTGCCTGTCACATCACATAGATTTACAGTCTTCACTGATAATTCCATATGTACAGACATGGATTAAATAATTGAGAAAGTGAAAGGACTTAATCAAATTCATGTTAATTAAAGGTGGCAACTTACATCCTCGGTCTTGGTAACCAACCTGCACAGTCCTATAAAGCAGAACACGAGAAATGCCTTAGCAGAAATTAAGCACAGAAAGAACTACTAAAGAGCATTTGGGCTGAGGGATCTTGGCCCTAGTAGAATGTGGGGCCAGAATTCTAAGATGGTCCCCAAGATACCCTCTATTGGTGTATGCAAGCCCTATAAAATCCCTTCCTCCAAGTATCAGCAGAACCTTCGAATACAATAAGGTATCAGTCCTGGAATTATATTACATTATATGCAAATGGCAGATTATTTGGGATAAGCCTAATTCATCAAACAAGGTTTTTAAGAGTGTTTACTCCAACTGGTTGCAGAGGAGAAAGTCAGAGAGATGTGCTGTTGTTGGCCTGAAAGAAGCAACTATCATGTGGTGAACCACCTACAGGGGCCACATGGCAAGGAATGGCAGGCAGTCTCTAGAAGCCAAAAGCCTTCCTGGGCCAACATCTAGCAGGGAAATAAGGACCTCTGCCATACACAAAGAAATGAATCCCACTAACAGTGAACTTGGAAAAGGATCCTGAGCCTCAGGTGAGAACCGTAGCACCTTCAGATGAGAAGAGTACAGTAGTCCGTTCAGCATCTTAATTGTGGTCTGTGAAACCATCAGCAGAAAACCCTGCCATACGCAGCCTGGACTTCATACCTACAGCAACTGTGAGACCATTGATACGGGTTGTTTGCAGTCACGAAGTTTGTGGTAATTTCTTATTGGGCAATAGAAAACCAATACACATCGTGAGCTAACCGAGTTTGCTTCTTAATGGTTAAAAAGATGAACAAATAGAGGTTACCAAGGGCTGGTGGGGGTAGGAGAAGCTTTTGCTTAATGGGTACAGAGTTTCTGCTGGCAGCAATGAAGAAGTTTTGGGTATAGATAGTGGTGATGGGTACACATCACTGTCAGTATATTTTAATGCCACTGGGTTGTAAACTTACGAATAGTTAAAATGATAAATATTATGCTATATATATTATCAGATTTTTAAAGGAGGAAGGATGAATAAATAAAAAGAGTATTGGATCACTCTACTTCTTTGATTATGGTCAGTGAAATTCTTCTCGGGCTCCTAGTCTCAGTCCTATTCAAAATTAATTCTAATTGACTCAAAATATGCTTCAACTTAAAATAAATTTTATTTTTTAAAATATTTTAAAATATTAAAAAATAAGTTCTCTATCAAATAAATGTTGAGTCTTGCTGACTCATGTAGTAGAGGGATTAGAGAAACCAATACAACTCAGTAAGGGTGAAAAATAGCTTGAATAAATATGAAACATCTTGAGCTTTGACAGACAGGAAAAGAAAAGACAGAGTTATATGCCCTGGCAAGATGAGAATGGGTCGGGTCAGAAGAGTAGCACCCATAAGGCAAGATGGAAAACCTTCTGGCATTTTACTTAAGCCCTACGGCTGCTCAGGGCTGACCTAAGCAGGACAAAGAGACCACCAAGGCAGGTGAAGGGCAGGACCCAGACAGGAGGTAGAGAACACCAGCCAAACTGTGGGAGAGGAAAGGGGAGAGCCCAGCAATGACCAGGAAGCTTTTTGTCTGGGGCCATGAACCTGGGACCCTACCCAGCAGTGATGGTCCAGATGACCTATCAGGGAAGAAGGTCCTGGGAATGGTGACAACATGATGCCATGGAGGGCTGGGATGCTCAGGACTGAGATGTAAGGATTGTCTCAATGGCGCCTTTCTAGAAGGGGAGGATTTTTAAGAGTTTCACTTCAGAATTTGGTTCCCTAGGCATTGATTTTTGTGCATGGTGAAACGTGACCATCTCAGTACAGGCCTATAGTCTGATGAAAAGAAGAACTGAGCTCTCCTGGAAGGTAGACTTCATGGCTGTGGATTGTGGTCTGCTCCGTATGTCCTCAACAACTCCACATGGAGCTTCTTTCTTGGTTTCCTAATCTCTCATCCACACAATACCCACACCCATACATAACCCCCTGCCCTACATACCATTGTGCCTTTTGTTTTCATCTCATATCCTGTACATCACCTGCTTCTATGGAGGATCCTGCAATTTATTACTAATAATAACAGCAGTGGCAACAGTACAAAACCAATATTGCTTATTGGCCATCCACAGTGCACTGAAGCCGTGCTAAGCACTCAAGAGACCTTGTCTCCTTCAGTTCTCACCGTAGCTTTAGGAGATGGGGGAGGAAACAGCTCACCTCAGAGAGGGTAAAAACATGTCCAGTGTCACACAGCCAATGAGTGGGTTATGAGTTTTAACTTAGGCTCATCTGACTCCAAGACCTGTGCTTCCAATTTAGGACAACCCAACTCTCCATTCATTATGGAATGAGAAGGAACTTCATAAGAGGCAGGCCATGGTTTCTTTACGTGGCCTTTCTTGCCAATAGTCTGGAAGCGGCACTCTATGTCAGAGGTAGAAAGGAAGCAGGCATCTTGCCATCAAAAGGAGAAACTGGGGGCAGACACTTGATGACTTACAGAAATTTAAGAAAAAGCATAACACGCATGAGTATATTCTAATCAAGCAAAAGATGAAAGGCCTGATGGCAAACAGGATAGACAATTTCAAAATAACAGAAAATTTGGTTGGTGTGAGGTCTTGTTTAGTGAGCATCATTCATAACGTTCACTAAACATTAGGAAACAAAACCAACACACTACACAGTTGTCCACAGAAAATAGTCTGGGCAGAACACAACACTGCTTCTCAAAACATTTGAGAGCATGCGTTTTCGCCAAGCGCTCCCTTAACATGTTAAATCTTCTTTCGCTGCAGTATCTCTTAAAAAATACAATGAAATAATGAAAGCTGTCTCTCACTTACATAACACTCAAAATATTTTGAGTGCTCACAGTACATATATATATATATATATGTGTGTGTGTGTACATATATATATATATATATATATA
>NW_016807866.1:4794868-4810617 GCF_001698545.2 Rhinopithecus bieti
TATATATATATGTGTGTGTGTGTGTATAAACACATTTGTAACCCTAGTTCTGCAAAGGTCCTTTATCTCTCGGACATTTTGCAATGGTTTCCATAACCTGGGATACTGCTTGTAAAATTTATCTTGACAAGCTAACAGATTTTCCCGAAGGCTGGCCAAGAATAATTTTAAAGAAATAAAGTGGCTTAACCCAGTTTTCTTGTATATTCAGGAAAAGACAGGATATACATTTATATCCTTAAGAAGTAAGTAATCCAACTTTCTTGGCCGGGCGCGGTGGCTCAAGCCTGTAATCCCAGCACTTTGGGAGGCCGAGATGGGCGGATCACAAGGTCGGGAGATCGAGACCATCCTGGCTAACACGGTGAAACCCCGTCTCTACTAAAAAATACAAAAAAACTAGCTGGGCGAGGTGGCGGGCGCCTATAGTCCCATCTACTCGGGAGGCTGAGGCAGGAGAATGGCATAAACCCGGGAGGCGGAGCTTGCAGTGAGCTGAGATCCGGCCACTGCACTCCAGCCTGGGTGACAGAGCAAGACTCCATCTCAAAAATAAAATAAAATAAAATAAAATAAAAAACTTTCTTTCCAACATGAGTTTGAACATGTTTGGAAGAAGAAAAATAACTAACTTATTAAGTATGTCATTTTATTTTGCTTTGATTGTTCCAGAATTACTTAAAGATAGGGAAGATAGACAGCCCCAAAATGTAAATTATAGAATAATCATAAAAGTAAAATATTGTGTTAATTACTTCAAAATAACAAATCGAATTGGGAGTTGACATATTAAGAATGACACTTTCTGTGTCTGGAATTTTTGGAGAAAAAGTTACTATAGATAATGTTTGAATAACTAAAGCCTGATTCTTAGCAGAAAAATCTTTTGCTTTGAAGTATTTTAAGTTAAATGTTTCTAAAATCTGCCTTTAAAAAAGTATGTCCTATATATCAATTATTGTTCTGAGGTCCAATGAACAAATAAACCCCATGCTATTGACCCAAGCAGGACTGAAATTACCCATTCACAGAATGTTCCCTAAGGAACCCAGGTCTCAAACTTACACTTGTCCAATTTGCATTCATACTTAATCTTTTCCTTTTTGTTCCCTGTTTATCATGAGAAGCAAGACTGTGGAGTAAGTACTGCTTTACCTGAGAGGGAGTTAAGAGCTAAGAGGAGGCTGGCGGGGCGCGGTGGCTCACGCCTGCAATCCCAGCACTTTGGGAGGCCAAGGTGGGTGAATCACGAGGCCAGGAGATTGAGACCATCCTGGCTAACACAGTGAAACCTTGTCTCTACTAAAAATAGAAAAAATTAGCCGGGTGTGGTGGCGGGCGCCTGTAGTCCCAGCTACTTGGGAGGCTGAGGCACGAGAATGGTGTGACCCCAGGAGGCGGAACTTGCAGTGAGCCAAGATCGTGCCACTGCACTCCAGCCTGGGTGACAGAGCGAGACTCCATCTAAAAAATTAAAAAAAAAAAGAGCTAAGAGGAGGCTTTGCCCTTCTGCAACGCATGGGTTTTGTTGGTGGTGGTGGTTTTCTTTTCTTTTCTTTTTTTTGTCAAGAATGCTGGAGTTTTCACTTAGGTTGGGCCCACCTCCAAGTCTCAGCTCCTCTGGGGTGGAGACTGCCATACGTCTGATGGCTGGCTAGAGAGGAAGACGGAATAGGGCAGAACGAACATTTCCACTTTGCTCTTTAACAGAGGTTTATCTCCATTCATAGAAAAATGCTGCCTGTGACAAGCAGTTCCAAGCAAATTCCATCAAAAAGTGGTAAGATGGTAACATAGTCATGGTAGAATAAACTTCATAGCTGTGTGGAAAGGTGCTGTAGACAGAGGGGAATCCAATCAACTGACTTTCTGTGGAATGGAACGACTTTCTACAGGGATCAGGAGTAGAAAATAGGGAGGGAGAATGAAAGTCCAAGAAGAAAGGCTGTACCCTGTAGCCAAAGGTGGGAAAGAAACCAAATTGTCCCCTACAACACTAGGCAGTGATTCAGCGCAAATCGTCTGAAGGCTTGAATTCATTTGGACTATTATGTGGATACTCAAATGGCTAAAATGAAAACGTCTACGTCCTTAGCAATATTTTTAATTCGAGATCTGATTAAAAAGCAATCATACAGTCAGCAAGGGCTGTGAAGACCTCTGGAAAAGGTAATGCTGTCAGAAATAATCTGAGCTTTTTACAGAAATGGAGCGAGGTTCCCCTATGCACACACTAAGTGTGTGTATGAGTCACAAGCCAATCAGAAAGAAAAACAGCAGAAACAGAAGAAGCTGTTTAGGAACATAATACATACTTTTAAAACATTAAAGTTGGCATGGAAAACAGTAGCAATTTGCAATTCTTACACTTACTTTGCAGGTCACTGGTGTTTTATTTTTGGATTACAAACAGGCATTAGAGGGGCCATGATCATTTTTGTGCGAATGGCCTCTAGACATCTGAAGAACAGCTTGTTCAGAAAGCAGGGAGACAAAACTACGGGAGTGGGTAGACCACAACCAGCAGCAGAATTAGGGTGAAGAGAGCCAGGCACTCTCCTTGGACACAAAATTTGAAGAGGCAACAAAACAATGCAGGAATCAAAATCAATCATGTTTTAATGCAATATTTTTTAAAAAGCAAGATCAATGCTAAAAGTTGTGATGAACAAAATATCAAAATTTTAAATAAAGATGGAATCAGCATTCCTGAGCCTTAGGCATGAACAGGCTCAGCTCAGCACTGTTACAAATCCTGTCATTATTTAGACTTTGACAGTTTGTTCATCATAGATTTTTCTGCATTAATTTTGATTTTAAAAATATATAGCATTAAAATATTATTTATCCTGATTACAGGGGTTTTTGTGTGTGTTTGTCCCCTTAAATGATATGCCTGACCCCACCCTAGAGAGATTTAGAGAAAGCTCCATGGATAACTGCTCAGGGCAGACAGAATGCCACAGACATGGTCATTCGCCATCTGTAAAAGCCACCAAGACACCTGGCGATGGTTTCTAAACTCTTCCCACTTGAGTGTTCCTAAATTAGCTCTAAATACTTACTTTTTAATTCAGGAAAGAAAACAAAATCATTGGCAAAAGGCATAAAGTTAAAATAATATTGAGAAGGATTTCTAGGTTAATACCTTGACTTCCATTTCAAGAGCAAAATTCTAAGTTTTCAAACAGATCTTTTCCATCTCTGAGATTCCTAAACTCTAGCATGTCTGTGAACTTGTTACTACTCAACTTTCTAAATTCACAGCCTAAGCTTCACTATATATTCTGCTTGTAAATCAATGAAGAGTGATAATTTTAAAACAGCATAAACTAGCACTGTTTTACTTTTGTTTTACATGCTGAAAAGAGGAAATATCCTTTAAAATGAAAACAAATTTTCTAGCCACAGGAAGAAGACAAAATTCAAGTAAATAAATTATACCTATAAATATTTTGGCTGATTGTTCTAAGGCTTGAAGTTTTAATTAATTGGAAATATTTTACACAACGTTCGGCATTAACATATATAAACATATAAAATGTGCAAAACTTCTAAAATGGCCTGGTTGTTAAAGCGTTAAAGTATGTGCTAATGGAAGCCAGCGAGGGAGCTCTGCAGAAGATCTCTCTATATGTCCTCACTTTGCAGCATACGAAAGATTGCTCTGCCACCTATTGGCCTTCCTCATGAAATAGATTTAATCTTACCTGGTAGCAAGCATTTACCTGGTCCTGGACTTGCAGAAAGCCTCCCCTTAGCAAACTGCAAGCAACTCCATCTGGTCCTCTCTCGGGCTTTTGGTCAAGACTGGGTCCACCATGGAAAACAGCAGGACTCCCGCTGTCACCTCTGTGGACCCACTCTGAAAGGCAGCAGATTACTCCCCTCAACTGCACTTAAGAGGGCCGTGTATTCACAGCACAGGGGGCCAGAGGCTGTTCAACAAATGCTTGCTGGCCCCACCAGCCAGGACACAGCCAGGAATTTGGGCTGAATTAACCGCTCACTCTCTGTACATGGCCTGAGCACATCAAAAAAGGATGTCCTCCCCAGAAGGGTTTGGAGGACCAGGATGGCAAAGAAATATAGTAATTTAGCTCATCACTGGGTCCCACTCAGGGAATTCTACGAATGTGTGTGAGTTTACCCTGACCAGGTATCTTGACCTGGAATTTCTTGAATTAACTAGAATGAGATGTACCTAGTTGGGATGGGAACATCTAGGACAAAATGATGACTCTTTTTTGTTTTCTTTTTTTGAGACAGGATCTTGCTCTGTCACACAGTCTGGAGTGTAGTGGTGCAATCACAGCTCACTGCAGCTTCAAACTACTGGGTTCAAGAGATCCTCTAGCCTTGGCCTCTCAAAATGCTGGGATTACAGGCATGAGCCACTGTGCCCAGCCAATGATAACTCTTGATTTTCTTTTCTTGCTGATTAAATAGTACCAACCACTAATCTTTAACAGGTTGGGTCAAGTAACCAATAATATGTGTGTTTTTAGCAGGGAAATGACTAACATGTAGCTCTAGGCCGTTGACACAGTCTGCTTGGGTCTGTCTACCTCCTGCCTACCCTCCCCATCCACAATGCCACCATATTTGACAGCTTCAGTGGCCTCTCCATTGAGCCTGTCTGGTTCTAGTCTTATTCCCCCATCCCAAGATCACCTACTCCTTCTCTAAGCTGCTTCCAGAGTGGTTTTCCGAGATGCAAATCTGGTGACAACATTCCTTTGTTTGAAATTCTTCAGCAGCTCCTCATCCTCCATCAAAGGAACCTCAGATCTTTATCATGGAATATGTGACCTTCTAAGATTTTACCTTCCTTTCCAGAGTCCTTTCCCATCAATCCTTCATCAACCTAATCAATAGTATGAGTGGGGTGGAGGGAAGATTAGAACTGGTATAGCAGGAATGCTAAGAGAAAGCATCTTCCACTTGAATATTAAAATGTTCAAGGAAGAATGAAGTTTTAAAGAATCTTTTAGAGTCCATTCATGAAGTTAATAAAACAGAAGAACATCAGATACATGAAAAGTCCATCCATGGTGCTGTGAATCCATCCTATATGCTAGAACCATGGGAGGCAGCCGCCTGGCACATCATTCAGAATTTTTCAGGACATAGTAAAATTATCTTCGTCCTTTTGGTAGCTTCTATTTAAAACACAATTTCAAAGGTCTAATATGACTAACTTCATTTAACAAATCTCTAAACAAGGAAAGTAAGGTTTGCAATACCCTTTTGCAGCGGAGAAGTATACAGAAAGATCAAAGTATTTCCAAAAGTATTATGGAGAATTATTTATGTCTTCTAAAAGATTATATCCCTGTGCAGTTTCCTACGATAAGGACTTGGATTAACTTTGTTCTACAGAGAAAGCAAGCCTGATGTATTATATGCTTTTCCACTGCCTCCTTAAGTGGAGCCAAAGAACAAAGCATTTTCCAGAAGGAATGAAGTTGTATCTGTCCTCTGAGCTGCCTAGAGATCAAAAGAATCTTTCTAGCAGTTTTATTGGAAATTTCAGAGGCCCTTAACTAATATTTAGTTTCATAAATGATGGGTGTTACGGGGTGGTTGTCAATCATAATTTTTGAAAAATGTTACCTAACTCAAATAATTTCTGATTTCTCCTTGTTAGTATGATGGTTTTCAGTTTGTTTACAGGTAATCTCTCAAACCATTGCTTATTTCTTATCTGCCCAAAGGTAAATAAATCATGGTAAAGCAGCATTCTATTTTTCAGACGAGAAAAATGTACAAATGAAACTCTGTGAGCCTATTCAACTCCTGGGGCTGCTATAACTAAGGTCCACAAACACAGTGGCTTCAACAACAGACATTCATTGTTTTCAGGTTCTGGAGGCTCCAAGTCCACAATCAAGGTGTCAGCAGGGTGGGTTCCCTATGAGGCTGCGAGGAAGAATCGGTTCTAGGCTCTCCCTGGCTTCTGGGGCTGCTGGCAATCCTTGTTCCATGGCACATCACCCCATCTCCACCTTCGTCCTCTCATGACACTCCATGTGTGTGTGTGTGTTTGTGTGTGTGTGTGAAAATGTCTCCTTTTTATAGGAGATTAGGGCCCAGCATAGTGACCTCATCTTAACAAATCACTCCTGCAACCACCCTATTTTCAAATGAGGTTACATTCTGGGACACTAGGGGTTAGGACTTCAGCGTGTGGATGTGGGGGAGACAATTCAATCCATAACATTCAGGTAACCATGTTTAAGGCCTAATTTTTAAACAAGAATAATCGGTTGCAGCTGACGATTCCTCATGTGACTCTTGCCTCCTTCAGTTCTTAGAGGCCCATTTAGTCTGGGGTCATCCTGAAAGCTGGGGTCAGACAAGGGAGTCTGCGGCCACAGGAGTCTAACCTCACAGGGCCACTTTTTCTGGACAGTTCAGGACACCAGGGCCTGGTGCTTCCTGGGCCGGCTCCTTCAGTGGCCTTGGCTCACGTGCTGGGGCCACCATCGTCCCCGGTGAGGTCGGTCGGCACTTTCTTCCTGCAGAGCAGCTGGGAGCATCCTGGCCCAGCCCTGCCTCATATCAGTCCTGGTCTCTTGGCCTGCAGATCTTTGTTCAAACTCAAAAAGATGCTTCTGTCTTGAACCAGGTGAATATACACTCACATCAGATACACAGAGAACAGTATTTTGAAGAGTAATGTTACAAAATGTGTGACTCCTAGAGTATACACGTGTCCTTATTAACTGGCATACTTTTGATCATCTCCACATTATTTTCCAGGTATCCTCCCAACTTGATAGTACAAACCACAGCGTATCGGAGTTCTGAGCATGCCAGTGTCCTTTCTTCCCGGGAGAGACACTTCTGGCTCTTCCCTAAATGCAACAAGACCCTGGAACTCTACAGAGTTTTTCTTACTAAACTAGGATATGTGCCAGCTGTACTTGCTACTCCACTCATAGCCACTTGAGTCCCTTTTAGCAACTATGCGATAATCAAGGAGTCACTATCTCACCTCCTATTTCTTCTCAGCCTGCTGGGGTGTCCTGATTTGCCCCGGACTTTCCCATTTCAGCACTGATGTCCACATTCTGAGAACCTCTTGGTCAGGCACGCCTGGACAGTCCCCCTACTGTTAATTTACTTTTTAATATTTTAATCAACACACAGCCCAAGTATTCTCAGCTTGTAGCTAAGCAGAATTTAAAGATACTATCCCTAAAACAAGCAAAAAAGTGAACTACACGGAAAATTAGTTACCCCTTCCTCATAATTTTTCTGGAATAACAGAGGGCATCAAGAATCTCCAAACAGGTAGTTTCATCCTACCTGGGTCTTGCTAGAGCTCCAGTCCTGATTCTGCAGCCATCTTCCAAATGTCTCTGTGTGTGCCATAGCCCTGCTCAAACCCAGGCTGTTTCGACAGCCCCCAAACCTCCCGAGCTCTCTGTTTCCGCCCGGGGCTCACCTGTTTTCCTCCTGCTCTCGGTAAAAAGGCAGGTTCCTTTCTTCTCTCCTTCTCAGTCAGCAAATCATGCTGCTTCTTCCTCTCTTAATAAGAACAACTTAGTTTCTGTGATGCTTCCTGGGTTTACAAAGGGCTGTTGTAACCATTCATTACTAGATCTTCATCGCAACTTAGTGCAGTGAGGTGGTGAAGGAGAATTACCTTTATTTTCAGATACAAAGACCAACTCAGCAACACCGAGGCTGGTCAAACTCACATCACTAATCAGTAAGTAGCAAATACTGGTTCTTGAACGTGGGTCTCTTTCCCTACGCTGTTTCTTCCTTTTAAAAGACTCTGATGTTCTGTGTGTGTGTGTGTGTGTGTGTGTGTGTGTGTGTGTGTGTGTGTGTGTTTTCTCACTGCTGACACCCTAGACGAAGCTGTCACCACCCGCCACCCAGATCATTTGGCCCTCACTGGATTTCCTGGCTGGAGATTATCTTGCCTCCAGCAATACTATACACTAGAACCACAAAACCTGGGTCCCATCATACCCGCTCTGTTACAAACCTCAGTCACTCGTCCCCACACGCAGGAGGAAGTCTCCAATCCCTTTCTGGTAGCCAAATGCTTTCAAACCCTTGCCCCACTTCTGTTTGGCTTTACCCACTCGGACCCTGAAATATAGACTCCCAATCCAGCCCGCCACTGCAGTCTCCAGGCGTGGCACGCATCCTCAACCGCACGTCTTTGCTCTCCTTTCGCTGGGACAGTCCATGTCCCTTCTTGGAACAATCCAAGACCTATTACTTCAACTCATGCACTGCTCCCCGCTTAAGGTCCCCCTCAACCACTCCAGCCCCCATTTATTGCCACCACCTTCAACCAAGTCCTGCGGCCAGTTTGCAGATCCAAATGGGCTCACTCCTTACCCACTATCATCCCCTCTAGTGCACCTTTATATGCAAAATTTGATGAAAACTATGTTTTCCATTCTCATTAGCAGCTCAGGTTCTCTCTGGTCAGTAGCTACATTCTGCCAGGCAGGTCACCCAGGGGAAACTTGGAAGGGAGCTCCCTAGGAGCACCCTGGAAGCACACACAGCTGTGGCAGTCATGAGGTTTCTCCTGTAACAAATCCATGCTGTGGGTGGGTGTTCCTCCTGCTGTGTTGCACACAAGCATAGCTCTCTGAACCTCTTTGTATTTCCACACACTGCCCGATGTCATATAGCTTACAGAGCTTCAATTAGCTAGACTGGCATACGCTATAATGCTCCTGCTAATTTTGGTACTTCATCAAATACCACCATACATTATACATTTAAATCTCTAATTGGTCAGATACTCCAGCCCCCAGCAGACACATGTAGCTCCTTCTGCCTTCAGGTCCACAAGAAGAAACACTGCAATTGTCCCCTGCCAAGAATGCTATTGGGCCACATGGCTGAGCAGAGATCTTGGAAGGGAAGGAGAAAGAGTAAACACTAGGACATGAACCTGAAGCACCCCGCTGCCTGGGAATCTGCTTTTCAGTTTCTCTCTTGGATTCCTTTCTGACTTGCCTTTCTTGGCAATCCATGTGTCTGGGTAGGAAGAAGAGCCTGGAGGTGCTTTTCACTTGGAAGGGGTCTCCAGAATAAATCAAGAGTCAAGTAGGAAATGGAGCAGGGAAGCCAGGTAACCTGCCTCTGGCTTCAAGCCACATGCTGGCAAGACACAGATAGGTTTCACACCAGCATGTTAAAAAGCTGGCACAGATGGAAACAAAAACACTTCATTCTTCCATCACAGCAAGTGTTCATATAGAAATGCATTCACCTCTTTTAAACAAAGTAGAGATATTGGGGGAGGAGTGGGAAGATGGTACAGATCAATGTATATTGTCCAGACTGGTTTCTTAATTTACATGTATTTTTTTCTAAAATAAAATAAAAATTCCTTTGCCATTCTTTCCCTGTTCCTCAACTGTCTTTTGTACCCATCATAAAACTTGAATCCATTGACTTGTTACCAGGTGACAAATACTTGCAGGCTGAGTCCTTTCATTTGTTGTGTCTATAATGCTCATGGCTGGATCAGGGCTTAGGACATAGCAGCCACATGTGCTAAAAAAGAAGTTCTCCAGTCCAGTTTAGTTTACCAAGGGTTGAACTTCCTTAGAGAGGTTTACACCAATGCCCTGGACATAACACAATATACCCAGTGATCTTGAGTCTCTCTCTCTCTCTCTCTCTCTCTCTCTCTCTCTCTCTGGCCACACATGGTCGTAACTAGCATAACTAGCCCTTGCCTACACTTGCAGTATAAACCGCAGAAGTGCAGGAAACAGGCTCTGGGCTTCAGTCATCTCTCCATCTGCTATCTGGTAATTGCACAAATACTTGCTGAACAAATGCATTTAACACTTTACCCCTTGAAAAATTCGCATGGAGTCCATTTTATTTCTTACTTGATAAAAGACCCCTTCCAGAGTTATGACTTTAGAAATCTGGAAATTCAATGTGGCACACATATGCTGAGATCCCAACACAGGAGAAAAACTAAAAACAAACTGGGGTTTTTTTTTAAGTAATAAAAGACAATAAGAAGTCTAAACCATATATAAATAACTGATGGGAAAAAACTCTTTTAACAAATTACATCACAGCCAAAAGTAAAATAAAGTAAAATTCAGTGTTATTTTATTATTTTACTGATTTGTAATTGTTTAATTATTATAAATGGGAGTCACTGCAAAATAGCCATTTTGTCATAGTAGCCCATTGATGAGTAAGTTCCACCGAATGTTTAACAATGTATGGAACATTTTAAACCAAAAAAGTTAAGAGTAGCGAATACATACTCCTTCATGTTGGTTTCGCTTATAGCTCTAAATACTGATGGAAAACCTGTTCCATGTCATAGAAAACTACTCCTCTAAGCACTTGCACTGCACTAATTGGTCTTTCAATTGGCTCAGTCAACACTCTAGTCTTTCTACACAACAAGTTCTAATTGCTACAAGCAACTGGAGCAACACTCAGATTGTCAAGAAGACAGAGGCATCCTATCAACCTCTGCTTCAAGCCACATGCTGGCAAGACACAGATAGGTTTTACACCAGCATGTTAAAAAACTGACACAGATGAAAACAAAAACACTTTATTCTCCCATCATAGCAAGTGTTCATATAGAAGTACATTCACTTCTTTTAATCAAACTAGAAGTACTGAGGGTGGGGGGGATGGTATAGATAAATGTATATTGTCCAGACTGCTTTCTTAATTTACATGTATTTTTTTCTGGAATAAAATAAAGATGCCTTTGCCATTCTTCCCCTGTTCCTCAACTGTCTTTTGCAGCCATAAAACCTGAATTTATTTACTTGTTACCAGGTGACAAGTACTTGCAGGATAAGTCCTTTCCTTTCTTTGTATCTGTAATGCCCACAGCTGGATCAGGGCTTAGGACAGAACAGTCACCTGTGCTATAAATGAGTTTACGTCTAAAATTCACTCCTATTTGATGAATGTCTTTTCTAATTAAGTAATAGCAAGCAATCAGTAAAATGTTATAATAAAGCAGGATTTGTTAACGCTGGCACTATTGACATTTGGGGCCAGATCATTCTTCTTTGCTGGGCTGTTCTGTGCACTGCAGGGTATGTGGCAGCGTCCCCAGCCTCCACCCACTAGACACCAGTAGTACAGAGTAGCCCCCCTAAAAATCATTGCTTCTGTTGAGAAGTCCTGGAATAAAGATGCCATATATACACAGATCAGACACCTTCCTACAAAACTATACAATTCAGGCTTATTCATTTTTTTCTAGAAAGTTCTATTCATGAAAACAACACTCCCTGGATAGGCTCAGAAACGAAATAGAGAAGAAGAAGGGGAAAAAAAAAAAAAGCTGATCTAAAGTAAGTGATCTCAAATCAAGCAACTTTAGTGGATTATTAAAAGCCGTCGCAACAAAAAACAAATAAACAAAAAGCCGTCGTAATCCACATCTCTCTGAAGGAATTGTCTGGGGTTATTTAACCCTCCAGCCAGCCTTTCTGTGTGTCATCCTCCATCCATTCTTGATGACTCGTCTCCTAAGGAGCTTGTTAGGAGTTCCAAATGCAACCAAGGAGGAGTCAGGTCTCTCGCTGACAACGGATTATGCTGGTGTAGAGCATGCTTTCCAATTTACAGACAGAAGAAACCGACTGGAGAATGATTCTTCAACTCATTGATTCATTTATGTCCTTATTTCTTCCCTCACACCCTTCCTTCCTTTTTTCCTCCTTCTTCTCGTCTTTCTACTTCTTCTCCTCCTTTTCCTTCTTCTTTTGACTTCTATACTCTTTCATTTCTCTAGATAAACATCAATGTTTTCTATCTAAATGCTGAAATTAAGAAATCCTTTTAAAATAGTTTTGGAATTCATGGCTTAAAAAACATTCAAGGCAGCAATCTTTTTATTATTATTATTATTATTATTATTATTATTATACTTTAAGTTCTGGGATACATGTGCAGAACGTGCAGGCTTGTTACATGTGCCATGGTGGTTTGCTGTACCCATCAACCTGTCATCTACATTAGGGATTTCTCCTAATGCTATCCCTCTCCTAGCCCCTCACCCACCAACAGGCCCTGGTGTGTGATGTTCCCCTCCCTCTGTCCATGTCTCCTCATTGTTCAACTCCCACTTATGAGTAAGAACATGTGGTGTTTTGTTTTCTGTTCCTGTGTCTGCTGAGAATGATGGTTTCCAGTTTCATCCATGTCCCTTCAAAGAACATGAACTCATCCTTTTTTATGGCTGCATAGTATTCCGTGGTGTATATGTGCCACATTTTCTTTATCCAGTCTATCATTGATGGGTATCTGGGTTGGTTCCAAGAATTTGCTATTGTGTATAATGCTGTAATAAACACACGTGTGCATGTGTCTTTACAGTAGAATGATTTATAATCCTCTGGGTATATACCCAGTAATGGGATTCCTGGGTCAAATGGTATTTCTGGTTCTAGATCCTTGAGGAATCAAGGCAGCAATCTTAACAGTGCAGAGTTAAACCTCTTCAATCGTGTTTATAAAAATGCAATGCTTGTTCCAAAAAATTGACTTCCATTGTTGGTTCTTTAATAATGAGAGAAATTCACACACTTACATGCACGTACACACATGCGCACGCACACACACACGCACACACATACACAAGAAAAATGAACTCTGGCCCATCACAGTACTTTATATGTATTCTAAAATATTTTAAACTCAAGCACTAAACACCCTGAACCCCAACGTGGCATTCTGAACTTCACAAATACTGTGGAGTGCTTTCTGTGTAAAATTGAAAGCCATTTCAACAGAGTTCCTCCTGAATCAACATCACCGTGCCTTGCCCTTGTGCTGCTTCCTGACTGGTGTCCAGCTGCATCTATTGTTAGGCTTCTGAGAAGCAACACCTCTTTCCTGATCCAAGTGGTCCACTTTGCAGACCTTGCTTGGTGAGAGTCCAACTCTGCTTGTGCAGTCTGATAAATTCTCCTGGGCTTCATTTCCCCACATAGAAGGAGGAACTCTCTGTGAACTGAATCCACTGTGCCTACTCCACGGGATTCCTGGTGAAATTAAAACCAATAATGCATCGGAAGCACATAGCACAGGGTTGGGCACATGGCCAGTGCTCGGAAAATGTTACCTGCTACTGTGCCTTTACTTTCTTATGTTGCTGCCTCCTATTGTTGATCAATTGGATCGTTAGCACCAATACCAGCATTGTCATCCTGAACACTCAACACTTACCATTTTTGCCACTTAGTCACACTCAGGCTCTGCTACCTTGCCTTGCTCTTTATACTTAGAGAGCATGCCTTGTGTCCCCAACTTTATCATAAGTTGTTGCAGGATGGAAAGGAAATCATGCCTGGTAGATGCAAAATAACCCTAATAACTAGCGCAGGACAGGGAGAGAAGGCTACAGATACCTATGTTGTTTGGGTCTCTGTAAAGAGAAGCTTTGCTCACCCTGACATTTACAATGGACGGGAGCTCACTCTGTTTAAACACTGTATGTGCAGGAGCTTTCCTGCCTGATCTTGTGTCATCCTCGCAGACCCATTTTATCTGTATTTTGCAGGGATCTGGGGCTGGCTAAGGAGAGGTGCCTGTGAGACAGTGAGGGGTGGAAGTGCGGCTTGAACCTACTTTATCTCACTCATTCTTACCCAGTGCCAAGTGCTGCTCTAAATAATTCGTATTTAAGTTATTTAATATCACAACTTAATAATATTAATTAATGCAATCAATTATTTTAATTAATATATTTTAATCAATTTGATTTAATTAATTTAATTAATTGACAATTATGTTGATTAATTATGAGTAATTTAAATCCATATTTAAGTTATTTACTGTCACAACTTAATAATTCATATTATGTTATTTAATGTCACAACTGCCACTGGTGGCTGAGCAGGGGAGTTCCCGCTTTTATCCCATTTTACGGATAAGGAAACACCTTCCTATCTTTGTTTCTAATGTTCATGAATTCTAAGTCTCTCCTGCTGGGAAAAACAAGGAAAAGAAGGATCCTGAGAAGAGAAGGAGACACGGTGCGAATGTCAGAGAGAGAGGGAAGCTTTGGGCATGAAGCCACCTTGGAAAAAAGAGAGGAAGCCTAGAGAGGAGGCTCCGAAGCTGAGCCCTGCACCCCGCGTGGAGAACAGCGCCACCGCACGCACGTGGGCCAAGGCAATGCCACCTGCACTGGGTGTGTGCTGGGAACTCAAGAAACAACTGTCAGCTCTAATATAACATCATGATGAACTCAACATGGATGCAAGTCTGTTTTTCCTCCTCCTTTCTTTTAGTTAGGGTACATGCAAGCTACTCTCCCTCTTTGGATCCATGGCTGAATCTGGAAACCAGCAGTGACCAGCTCTAGAGTAAAAAAATCAGGAAGGGGGCTGGCCACACTGGGTTGGAGAATCAGACTTGAGGATACCATGCCATGAGGTGTGTGGCCTCTGGGCAACACAACAACGCCAGTTTAGACTCATCTCCTTGAAACTGAAGGAAAAGCCAGGCTTGAAAATATGGGTTAGAATAAGGTATCTTGGGCCAGGCACAGTGGCTCAGGCCTGTAATCTCAGCACTTTGGGAGGCCGAGGCGGGTGGATCACTTGAGGTCAGAAGTTTGAGACCAGCCTGGCCAACATGGTGAAACCCCGTTTCTCTACTAAAAATGTAAAAATTAGCCTGGCATGATGGCTGTGCCTGTAAAACCAGCTACTGGGTAGGCCGAGGCAGAAGAATCGCTTGAATTTGGGAGGCAGACGCTGCAGTGAGCCAAGATCACACCACCACACTCCAGCCTGGGTGACAGTCTAAAGAAAAACAAAACAAAACAAACAGCAAGGAATCATGGATGAATAACTAACTTAGCATGCAGAAGATGTCAACAATACCGTGTTTAACATACCAGCTGTCTTGATTTAGGGCCTTCCACGAGTTCATTCTCTTTCATTCTACATTCCCTGTGAGGTTTGCATTTCTCAGGTATGAGTTAGGTTTAAGGAGAATTCTCAGACACCCAGACCTCACAGAGGAGAGACACCATCCTACAGCCACATGGCATTTAAGTGAACTCATCTGATAGTGTTTCAGGCTCGCCTAATTGGAGCGGGTGGGGTGTGGACCCTAGACTCTAGGACAGAAGCTTGCGCTTAAGGAACTCGGCCAAATTACACACTGGCTGGAGAAACACCTCAGGTAGATCTAATAGGCCTGCACAGAAAGCATAAGGAAGCTGTGTCCTAGAGGGAGCAGATGCTCTGTGGAGGAGGAGCCTCTGTGAAATGAAATGACAAAGGCTGACCAGAGCTGAGTGGAGCGTCTAGACATGGAAAGTGGTAGAAATGATTCCGGTACTACAAAAGGATTTACGTCAACCCTGGTTCAATGCTACCTCCTCCAAAATGTCTTATTTGAGGCTATTTTTCCCCTCTGAATACACATCTCTAGCTTCGTAATAGGAAAGAAGAAGAAAAATGAATTTATTTCATGGCCAACTTTCTGTGGTGAGAGATAAGAAAACAGACTTTTAAAAGGTTCACATTTAGCATTTAAAGAAACCAAATTCTGAAAAATGTGAATTCCTTACCTGCATTCACACAGCTCATTTGGGAGGAAATGTGGGTTAAAGTACAAGTCTCGTGGATTCCAGCAAAGTTGGAATAATCCACCACTGTTTGTGTAGGAAAAAGGCACAACAGGAAAACGTGTATATCGGCCTTTTTTTTTTTTTTTTTTTTTTTTTTTTTTTTTTTTTTTTT
>NW_016807866.1:4810795-4873641 GCF_001698545.2 Rhinopithecus bieti
TTTTTTTTAGACAGAGTCTCTCTCTGTCACCCAGGCTTGAGTACAGTGGTAAGATCCCGGCTCACTGCAACCTCCACCTCCCGGGCTCAGACTATTCTTCTGCCTCAGCCTCCCAAGTAGCTGGGATTACAGGCATATGCCACAACACCACGCTAATTTTTGTATTTTTAGTAGAGACGGGGTTTTACCATGTTGGCCAGGCTGGTCTTGAACTCCTAACCTCAGGTGATCCGCCCACCTCAGCCTCCCAAAGTGCCGGGATTACAGGCTTGAGCCACCACACCCGGCCAGCTTACTTTTAAAAAAACAATAAAAATACAGAAAAGGGAACAAAAACAGTAAAATCAGGTTACCTACAATGGGGTGTAAGATGCCAGTGACAAGAACATGAAAAAGTGAAGCTTCTGTAAGTAAAACGGTAATATTTTGATTTTGAAGACATATTTAGAGTCCACACATTTTAGAAAATATTAGTAAGAATGAGGAGGAGAAAAAAAAAAAAACTAAAACCAAAAGACTGAAAAAAAAAAGAAGATAACTGTATTTCAAATGAATATCAGACAATGATAAAGGGGAATAAAGAAAGTGAGAAAGCAGGAAAGCAGTACTGGAAAGAAGGGAAGGAAGGAAGAGGGAAGCAGAGGCGGGGGAAAGAAAATCCAAGTAACTTGAAGGAGTGAAAATCCAACAAATTTATGAACACAATATCTGACTTTAGAACCTCTGTTTTGGGTAGAGTGGAATGGGGACAGGAGAATTGCAAACAAATCCTGACTACTTTTAATAAATAAATTAATAATTAGGTAATAAATTGCATGAATAATCAGATGAATTAAAATTCATCCAATCAGAGGAATTTCTTGTAGTATATGGGCAAAAAAAAAATTCTGTAACTGTTTTGGATGTATTTAAAGAGCAGCAAATATAAAAATGTGCTGATGTTTGAGAACCTTGCGGTGTAAAAAAAGGAATATACAAATATGTGATGGAAGAAGGCAAGAAGGGATTCTGTGGGGATAGATTTGAATTAGAGGTACTGGCATGAAGTCATGATTTCTAAAATATGTGTGCTTATATGGTATATTTTGTGTATATTTCCAATATATAATGGAAATATATGTACAGGATCCCTCTGGTATCAGGTAGTGCATTTAATGGCCCTGTCTTTTTAGTTTCCCTGTTAAATCAGGAATATTTCCATAGGCTTTCTTTGTGTTTTAGATGTTAACATTTTGAAGAATACAATCAGCTCATGCCCCTACTTGTTTTAATAGAACATTTCTCATTGTGGGCTTCTCTGATTTGTGTGTGTGTGTGTGTGTGTGTATCCAATATAAAATGGAAATATGTATATATTTCCTATTTGTCCACTGAAAGAGCCAAGAAATTGTGAGAGGAAAATAAAATCTCAGAACCCCAAACTCCCTATGCCAAATGGAAAGTTAAGCTTAAGAACTAAGTCTCTCAAAAACTTCCTAGCTGTAATTTCGCATGCTCACTTTGTCTTATGTAAAATGCAGATTTACTGAGCCGGAGATGAATGCACAATTGACTTTTCCTCCCACTCCTTTCTTTTCACATGTAAAATGTAGATCTACTGAGTGCTAATCAGCCTCACAAGCATGGAACCACTTGCCTCATTGCCTACCCTCCCTCAGCCCTCCTGCTGGTTCTTTCCACTTTAAATATTGAAGCCCTCAAAACCCTCTGGAAAAAGCACAGATCCTACTGTGACTTGTGTTTCTTTTTCCTGGGTGCATCCTCAGCGTTGGCAAAATAAACCTTTAAACCGATTGAGATCTGCCTCGGTCATGTTTTACAAAAACAAAGACATTCAGTAGCAATGAGTACTCGTAGAGCTCAGCTCTTCACTGCAAATGCCATCCCCCACTAAAAGGAACAAGAGCTCTTCAGAGGAATAGCTAATTCTAGGGCTTGGGGCAGGGTAGGTCAGCATGAGCTGGAAAGGAAGAAAGTAGCTTATAGAATGAGAGTTATGTTGCAAGGGACACAGGAGCCACTGAGGGAGCTCCCAGTGGCCAAATTGTGGGCAATTGGAACCCCAAAATAATGCAAATAGAGTAACGAACTATTGACAAATAGGAATTCATGAATACACAGGCATAAAAAGTAGGGAGAGAGGGATGGATCCTAGAGTAGAATGCCAAAATCTGACTGACAGGTGTGGAGAGCATGGCAGAGTTGGAAAATCAGCATTCTGCAATAATCATAGCAAAGACTGGATCAGGCAAGAATTGTCAATGTACGCTAAATCTAAAGGGATTTTTTAAAATGAGAATCAGGATATTTTCAGGGTCTTAAAATGTCATCCCATTGACTGCTTATTAGTTGTAAAGGAGAGAAAAATAGTAATTAAACAGTGAAGATATCAAACACCACTTGAACCAACTGATCAATATTAACATCACCAAAGATGGCCCTTGAGTGTCCCCAGATATGGTACTCTGAGAAGGACACACCCTTCCCTATGCGTTATTTCAGCATGGAGCACATGACCTGAATGTAATCACACACACACACACACACACACACACACAAATCAGAGAAGCCCACAATGAGAAATGTTCTATTAAAACAAGTAGGGGCGTGAGCTGATTGTATTCTTCAAAATGTTAACATCTAAAACACAAAGAAAGCCTATGGAAATATTCCTGATTAAACAGGGAAACTAAAAAGACAGGGCCATTAAATGCACTACCTGATACCAGAGGGATCCTGTACTGCAGGAAAAATGCGCTAAAGGACATTACTGGGTCAACGGACACAATTGGAACACAAATGGTAGATTAGATAAAACATGTTGTCAATGTTAAAATACCAAAGTTGATAAGTGTACCGTGATTACGTAAGGGCATATCCTTATTCTTAGGAAACAGCCCAGGAAGAATTTAGGCATAAAAGGGCATGAGATATGTAACTTACCCTCAATAGTTCAGAAAAACAGGTATTTATGTGTGTGAACACACGTGTGTGCATATGTGTGTGCACATGTACATGTGAATGGAGAGAGAAAAAACACAGAGATAAAGCAAATGTTAAAAATGTGTGTGCTAAACGATTCGTGTCTGCTCTTCACATTATTGTCATTTTTGCAACGTGCCTTTCAGTTTGAAATCATTTTCAAATAAAAAGTTTGAAAATGATGCTTGTACACATTGAATGCATGTATAAATCGCTGTCATGAAACAGCCCAGCAAGTGTTGCTGGGAGGCCCTTATTAATCAATACATATATATTAATATGTCATTTCTGATGTTTTACACCACATTTTAATTGTCCACTAGAGCTTTGATTTCCAAACCTTGCCCTTTAATGGGCTGTATCTGAATCCTCTAGGATGCTTTTAAATAATACAAATTCCAGGAACCCAGACCCTGATATAGAAGATCTGAGGCGGGGCTTGGAATCTGTTTTTCAAACAACCACTGCAAAGAGAATACATCCACGCATATGCTTATGAGCACCATATTCTTTAAAATTGCACCCAATTTTTGCGTTTGCGAAGTGACATTCCAATCATGTCAGTCCTTCACACTTGCACTGTATACTTAATCTCCTTTGGTTCTTTCCTATAGACCATCACTCCATCCTGGACTGCCCAGGCATCACCCACTGAATATCCCCCGAGGCCAGGTTAAACTTTGGTTCAGGGCACCCTATTCCCTATCTCCCTCACTCAGTCTTCCTGCTCTCTACTGTTCTATAGACCACCACATGTATCAGCTCTATTCCCCTTCTGATCTTCATCACCCCTGGGATCAAACCTGAGCTATCATCACAGCCTCCAAGTTTCACCTATTAGAGAAATGATCCTCAGGTAGAAGGGCTTGTAATCCTTCCAGACGTCTCTGTGATTCTCAGCCTGCCTGGTCACCTTTCCTGTTTGTTCCTTCTTTTTTATCAAAACATCTTTACGTGTTACAGAGTGATATTACCTCGGTTTCAGCATAGCAATTTGTTCATCTGATCACATCTAACTGAAGCATCTGTCAAGGATGAGATAAACATGGTTTCACAATGGGGACTGTCACCCAACCTGGCAGTCTCACCTCTCAACTGCCTTCTGGGCCTGTCTAGATAAAAGCTGTTGTTCTGTGCTATAAAATAACAATATAACGTTGGTGTGTTTTTCCTCCCCACCAAATAGCTCACAGCTATTCTCCTAAAATTGATGGTGTTTTCTTTCTTTGACACCTTCTTTAACTGGTTCAATCACAAGCTCATCTGATTTTAATATCAGCATCTCAATTCCAGTTTAATCCTTAAATAAAGGAGCATCCAAGTAACGAATGAAGCAAGGACTCAAATGGCATCACTCTGTTTTATGAACCTGAGCATGTTTCACACAGTGCGCCCACTGCTTGACCTCATGGGCACTGAGTTGTCTGTGTTGTAGTGAACAAGTTTTCAGCTAAAACTAATCAAGAAAAGATCAACAGGCTGCCCTATAGGAATATAAACTAAAAGGAAATTTTATGATTTGTGCATACACTTGTTTTCTAAATACTTGTTTAGAAAATAATAGAAGGTTCACTTTTTACCTGCAGCCTCAACATTTTACTGAATCAATAAAAATTCAAAATGCCTATGTTTTATGAGTGAACAGGAGTGACCTTTCCCTACCCCTCTACCCAAGGCTCCAGGGTAACTTGAAAATGACAGAAGTCTCTGAAAATGACAGCTCTGCATACAGCAGTGCTTCTCCAAGTGTAGTCCCTGGGCAAACAGCATCACCTAGGAACTTGTTAGAAAAGCAAATTCTTCCTTCCACATGTCCACGTGTTCTTGTCATTTAGCTCCCACTTACAAGTGAGAACATTCGGTATTTGATTTTTCTGTTCCTGCATTAGTTTGCTAAGGATAATGATTTTCAGCTCTATCTATGTCCCTACAAAGAACATAATCTCATTCTTCATGGCTGCATAGTATTCCATGGTGTATATGTACTACATTTTCTTTATCCAGTCTATCATCACATTTTCTTTATCTAGTTTATCACGGATGGACATTTAGGTCAATTCCATGTCTTTTCTATCATTACTAGTGCTGCAATGAACATACATGTGGTTGTGTCTTTGTAATCAAATTATTTATATTCCTTTGAGTATATACCCAGTAATGGGATTGCTGGGGCCTATTGGACAGTAGAGGGTGGGGAGAGGGAGAGGATCAGGAAAAATAACTAATAGATACTAAGCTTAATACATGGATGATGAAATAATCTATACAACAGACTGCATGACACAAGTTTACCTATGGAACAAACTTGCACATGTACCTCTGAACTTAAAAGTTAAAAAAAAAAAAAGAAAAGCAAGTACTCAGGCCCCACCCCAGATCTACTGAATGAAAAAATCTATTATGGGGCCAACAATGTTTTAGCAAGCCCTCCTCCAAGAGCTACATCATTGTCCAGGTGCTGGAGATCTGAAGGCTGACATTAGCTTCAGGAATTCTTTGACCAACTGAAATCAAACAGGAAAAGAGAATATACATAAGTTTTCTAAAGTTTTTCTTAAGCCTAAACTATGTGTTTCACTATCCAATTAAAGTTGAACATTCCACTATTTTTCCTGTTTTCTGAAGTGATTATGGAGAACATTTGCCGCATTCTTTATTTGGCTGGAGATGCTTGTGGTAACCAAGGCTGAGTTATGGTGCTTGCCTGCATTGCAAATTCAAAGGCACAAAACTCATGAATCAAGACGAATATTAATGCAATATTTAAAAAGTCAAAACTAATCCAAAAAATGGTGATGAACAAAACAACAAAATTTTAAATGGAGATTAGGCCAGCCCGGAACTTATATGACTAATTCCTCTTACATCACTCTAATCGTGGCCTTGATAGTAATAACCTCATATTATCATCAATACATTGTGATAACCTTGGAAAAGGAGTGTATCAGTTGTGCCTCATATATGCTCATTTTTTCCTGAGTGTTTTGCCAACGGCATGGTCATAGATGGCAGCGTATAATGGGAGCAGAGAGGACTGGGGAGCAGCTGAATGGAGCTCAGGCAAAGTAATGTTCCAGAAGCCTAGGGACAGTACCATGGTGGGGGGGGACCTAAGCCAGGACTTAAGGTAGACGTGGGAGACTAGAAACAAGTGGGAAACTGGAAACAGGTGGGAGTGATGGACATAACTATTTGCCAAACGCCATCATGGGACAGGGATTAAAACAAGTAAAAAGTCACGGTCAAGTCTACACAAATAGCAGGAGACAGAAAAAGTCTGAGCCATAAAATCAGGCAAAGCTGAAAGGAGGGAGTTGACCTTGAGACCAGGAAAGAAAGTGAGCCTGCACTAGAAGAGACAGTCCCAGAAGGTAGCATGACACATATAAAAAGTCAACATGCCAGGCATAGTGGCTCATGCCCATAATTCCAGCACTTTGGGAGTCCGAGGCAGGAGGATCACTTGAGGACAGGAGTTCAAGATCAGCCTGGGCAACACAGCAAGATCTTGTTTCTACATAAAAATTTTAAAATTAGCTAGCTGTGGTGACTTGACTCTCACCTGTAGTCCCAGCTACTGGAGAGGCTGAGGCAGGAGGATTGCTTGAGCCCAGGAGTTCAAGGCTGCAGTAAGTTATAATCATGCCACTATACCCCAGCCTGGGCAACACAGCAAGAAAACACAAAAATACAAGTCAACAGTCAGGACATCACTGAGAACTATGCATATGTATATAGGTCTGCAACCAGCTTTTTTCAATTAGCAATATATTCAGGAAAAATTTTGTATCAGAAAATATGGCAGTGCTTCATTTTAAGGCGACACCGTGGTATCTGTATTAGTCAGGACTTTCCAGAGACAGAACCAGGAAGAATGGATGGATAGAGATTTGATACAGAGATGACTGACTGATAGGTTGACAGAAGATAGATAGATAGATGGTAGGTAGGTAGGTAGGTAGGTAGGTAGGTAGGTAGGTAGATAGATAGATAGTAGGTAGATAGATAGATAGATAGATAGATAGATAGATAGATAGATAGTAAGTAGCTAGATAGATAGATAGATGGTAGGTAGATAGATAGAGAGATAGATAGATAGATAGAGTGATTTATTTTAAGGAATTCGCTCAGGGGATTGTAGGGCCTGGCAGATGTAGATGCTGCAGCTCTGGTCTGAGGGCAGAGTCTGGAAGTACATTTTCTTCTTCCTCTGGGGATCTCAATCTTCTTCTCTTAAGGCCTTCAGCTGATTGGATGAGGCCCACCCATGTTATGGCAGGTAATATGCTTTACTAAAAGTCTACAATGTAGCTAAAAAATCATAGCTAAAAAATAAAACAGCTTCACAGTAACATCTAGACTGGTGTTTAAGCAAACACTGTGCACCATGGCCTACCCAGGGCAACACAGAAAATTAACCAACATTAACCATGAAATTAACTGTAACCATTACAGTTTAGCCACAGTAATTTCTATACCCAGCTAATGATTGATACAGATTTTTCCTTATTTTTCTATTATCATGAATAATGATACATACAAATAAAAATGTTTTATATGCTAAATGATGATACAGATTTTATATCCATATGTGACATGATACTGTTACATGATAATATTGTATTACTTTAACATGATAATATGAATATTTCTGTTGCATACATTCCTCAAAGTGGACCTGCTGCTCAGAAGGTATGTGCACTTAAAAAATCGTAATGGATACTGTCAAACTGCCTTCCACAAAGCTTCATTCCACAACAGCGTGTGAGAAAGCTTGTTTCCCTACATGTTCTTGGACACTGGGTATTTCCAAACATCACCATCTTTGCCAATATACTTTTCACGAGCATAGCCAAGGGAAGTGGGTGGAAATGGGAGCAAGAGCAGTAGTGGCTGGAACAGGCAGGCCCTGGGACTTTCTCCACACAGAAAGCATGCTGCCCACCATGAGACATTAGAATGATTCACCAAGGTAGTCGATGTCTTAAAAACGAGAAGCATAAAAGAAAGGCACTGTGTCGCTCAGGGAACACTGGCACAATTGTCTTTCTAGAGATCCCAGCTGATCCTGCCTCATCCTTCTGCAGAAATGACAAAAGGAGTCACCCCAGGGGGATCTCCTTCAAAATGTTCTTTCAAGGACACTTTTGGAAGAGGAAGGAAACTGGATTAGACCACTCTTGGATTTCTACACAGAAATACAAGATGGGCAATTTATAAAGAAAAAGAGGTTTGATTGGCTCAGGGTTCTGCAGGCTGTACAGGAAGCATGATGCTGGCAGCTAATTGGCTTCTGGGGAGACCCCAGGGAGCTTTTACTAATGGCGGAGGGCAAAGCGGGACACCTTGCTATCCCATGGCCAAAGAGGAAGTAAGAGAGAAAGGAGGGGGATCTAAGTTCCTTGAAACAACCAGCTCTCATGTGAACTAAGCAAGAACTCACTCATCATCAAGAGGATGGCGCTAAGCCATTCATGAGGGATCTACCCCCATGACCCAATCACCTCCCACCAAACCCCACCTCCATTGGGAATCACAATGCAACTGGAGATCTGGAGAGGACAAACATTTAAACCACATCAGGAACCTGCCTGAGCTGCTGGGAACTCACCCTCATCTACCCTCTAGCCAGAAGATCCACGTGGCAGGCACTGTTCAGACACTCTATGTGCATTGACCTAACTGAGTTAAGTACAATGTTTCTCCCATTTTAGAGATGAGGAAACCGAGACACAGGGTATTTAGGTATTGACTAAGATCATACAGTTGAAAAATTGAGGAGCCAGATTTCAAACCTATAGGCATTGACTGGGGGACCGTGTGAGAGGTTCCACTCACATCTGTGTAAGGTTTCAACTGGCCAGAAACATGAACAAACTGCTGCTATCGATGGGGCCAGAAGTGACACCCTTGGACTAGGAATTTGAAGAAAAGCCCCAGAGTAACATTCCAGGTACACACACATGCATATAAGTGCACACTGGTTCATGAAAGCACCCACACTTTTCCCACTCAAACTGCCATAGCATCCAAAGTCTACCATGAGAAATTCATGCCTATTCTTCACTACCCTTTCTTCTTTTAAAATTCAAATTCCACACCATGTCAGATTACAGCAATCATCAGGTTATTTGATCCCTGTGAGAAGATGATCAGATTCAAACTTAGGAATAAAAAGCAGGAAGGTGCTGGGTGAACTTAGAAGGCATGGTGCTAAGAGAAACATGGAGTGCTAGAAGAAGACCCACCAATGCATTCCACCACTTTCTGGAGTGTTCAGGCTTGTCTGAGGATGTCTGGCAGAATGGTGGCGTGCAGCTGCCTGGAGTCAGTTTGCATGCAGGACCTAGGAATATTCTAGAAAAAAGCATGTGCAGATGCAATACAAAGGTAAGCAGACAAGGCTGGCTTGAACAAGAGTCTGCTTCCGCAACTTTCTGAGTGTAGCAGGGTCTGTTTTCACTAGAGATTTCCTGAGACATCTGTGCGTAGGTCCTGCCTTGATGATCCTCTCATGACACACAGAGACCAAGTGGGAGAGAAGCTTCTCCACACTTCGGAAGGCACCTTGGGTGGAGAGGACTCCAGAAAACAGAGTAGCCTCATCACCCCAAGACCCAGAGATGCTGTAGATTGCTGGTGTGCCAGTGGTCATGGGCAGAAGGAACCAGGGCACAAGTGCTGGTGCCCAGGAGAGCCAGGGTATCCAGGAGAAGAGGCAGAGGTCCTCTGTGAACAGGCTGGTGGTAACAGAAAGCAGTGTTTGATAGGCATATTTGAGAGCACTATCATTCACTAGGAAATACTTGCTCAGAAATATGTGAGGGAGACTTAACAGAGAACTAGGGATGAGGAGGCTAGGCAATGTCATCTAGGGGAGGTTATAGCAAAATGTGGAAAAGAATTTTCCTATTATTATGAGTGAATTGTGTCCCCCATCTCCCAAGGTTTATATGTTGAAGCTTAGTACCTCACAATGTGGCCTTACTTTGAAATAAGATCATTGCAGATATAATTAGTTAAGATGAGATCATACCAGCTTAGATCTACCCCCAAAATGACTGATGTCCTTATAAAAAGAGGAAATTTGGTGGATGCAGTGGCTCTCTCCTGTAATCCTAGCACTTTGGGAAGCAAGGTAGGCAGACTGCTTGAGCCCAAGAGTTTAAGACCAGCCTGGGCAACAGAGCAAGACCCTGTCTCTACAAAAAGTACGAAAATTATCTGGGCATGATGGTATATGCCTGTAGTCCCAGCTACTTAGGAGGCTGAGGTGGGAGAATTGCTTGAGCCCAGGAGGTCAAGGCTGCATTGAGCCATGATTGTGCTACTGCATTTCAGCCTGGGTGACAAAGCAAGACTGTGTCTTTTTAAAAAGGAAAAAAAAAAAAAGGAAACATAGACATGCACACAGGGAGAAGACCATGTGAACATGAAGGCAGACATCTGGGTGATGCTTCATAAGCCAAAGGAATGCCACGTTGCCAGAAATCCACCGGAGACTAGGAGAGAAGCACAGAAGCTTCAGCCGACAGCCTTAGAAGAAACCCTCCCCACTGACACCTTGATCTCAGTCTTCCAACCTTCAGAGCTAAGAGACAATCAATTTATGTTGTTTAATGCGACTCAATTTGTGGGACTTTGTTACAGCAGCCCTAGGAAACGAACACAATGAGGAATGTAGCTGCATTTGTACCCACAGGCCAATGTGACCTGGGTCGGCCAACATCTGCAACTAGAAGCTCACCTTGAAAATCAATGCTCCTTAAACTCATCATCAGGACCTGATTATGATACAGTCAGCCAACTAATTACTGCCAAGAATAAGAAATAAAAGTTTTCTGTTTTCACCAGTGTGAGAAGGTCCAGCTGTTCCATTAGGAGCAGTGATTAATCCAGTTTTGAAGAGCTGGGTATTTCCTGTTGAGCTAGGTCTTTCCTCTGGGGAAATTCTTATTTTTCACAACCAAGGAAGAAAGTCTTATTCACTACATGGCAGGAACTCAAGAAACATGGTATTGAGGATGTTGATGACAAAGATGAAGGGAGTAGTAGTGGTAAAAATAGAAATTAGCCATTTCTTCAATAATCTTCGCTATAAGAGTTGGATGGAGCACAACCATCTTCCCCTGGAAATTGTTCCTGTTTTCTCATTTCACCTTCTGACATCACTTGTAAAATGTATATTAAGAGAGCAGCATACTATTTTTTGAAATGAGACACTTAAAATACCTTGACTCAAGTAAAAATATGAAAATCTTTAAATTAATAACAAGGACTTGCTGGCCTTTACAACATTCGTTTGAGCTATTTTTGATATGTGAGAAAGCTGTGCAATCTCGTCTCTTGTAATGTAACTTTCACTAATATATTAGAGAATATGTTATTCCAATTTGCAAAAATTATGTAACCAAGAATTTATTTGCTGTCTTTCATATGCCAAGCAGTGTGTAATGGAGAATAAAGAAACTCAATACGTGGTTTCCGCTCTGAAGGACCTTACTTGTCAAGCAGGGCAAGACCTTAAGACAAGAAGCAATAATGGGTGAATAAGGTGAGGTGTTGAATTTTTCAAGACTAAGAAAGCTCAAAGAAGGAAATATGCAGTCCTTGGAGAGACAGAACCCAAAGCAACCTTACAAAACCAGTCCTGTTTTGACTGGAGAGTCTGTCTGGCTTAGGCAATCCTTTTCATCTTTTGGTTTCTAGTTTGGTACAGGGAAAATGTCCTTGATACTCCAAAGCATACTCATGAGAAATGCACCAATATTTTTAAAATGTGCATTTATTTGATGGTCAGCAAATGTTAGGTTAATTGTGATAAAACTTTTTCTGACCAAATGGACACCTGTTGGTTTTGCCTACTCAGCACCCATTTCCTTGTTGTTGTTGTTGTTGTTGTTGTTGTTGTTATAATGCAAATATTTTCCTTTGGAAATCACCTCTCACCCACCCTCAGACCAACCATATTGGCTGGGACTGATCCCACTTATCCCTATTTTCCTATGGGCCCCGACAGCAGCCTGGCCATTCAGAGCAGTCCATGCCTCAGGCCAGACTTGGGCTCAAGAATTGGCATAGCTTTGTGTATATGGAGCCAAGACTTCCTTTGAAAAGTACAACGTTGTTTAATAAGTATTTAAGTGCCCTTTTCATCTGCCAATCAATTTATAATAAGGTACTGAACTACTAAAGTCTAAATTAATGTCATAATATTAAAAATAAAATGAATATGATATTCAAAAATATATCAATGTCTTGGGAGGGTTTTAAACAAGCGTTTTAGAAATACTTTAGAAAGAATTATCTGGGCCAGACAGATATAGTGCTTTATGGACTGAGTTGTAGGTTTATGATCCTTACATTATCTGAAGCACCTGATAAATCATAGGGCTATTTCAGCTCTTTCCAATGGTCACAGAAAACTTTGAGTAGATATAATTATCAATGTTATGCACATTTTCTACATATTGAAAGCACTGGAAACTCAACATAAAGTGTCAAATCATGAAATAGTTTGAAAAATGTGTCAGGCTTCATTTTATTTGATAAAATGCTGTATTTAAATATAATTAAAATAAAAAGTCAAGACCATAGTAAAACTGTGGCAATATTTCAGCAAAAGGTGATTTTCTTTCTCAAAATTCAGAAATCTGTCCCATCTCAACTGATGTTCCACGGACTATATGGTATATTTCCTGTACGTAAACAAATAAAAATAACACAAGACTGCTCCAGGGCTTCTGTGTCAATATGTCATCAGAAAATGCCACCTATCTCTCTGCCTTCTTGGGCTTATTAAAATGAAATTTGGGAAGTTAAATCAATTAGATGAAAAATACTTTTTTTAAAAGTTCAATTTTATATTTTAAAATTGGAAGTAAAAAAATCATACTAGACTTTTGCTATGTTGAAAGCATTGCTCATTTCTTGATAATGAAGAAAAGGGAAATGTCGCATCCAGTTGAGAGGAAAAAAAAAAAAAGATGCTGATGGTGATGCCGACTTAAAATAAATAATCACAAATAGCCACGCATTTGTAGCCCATGCACTGCCAGACTTTCCCTTCATGAAAGCCCCTGGGATTGGGGCCATTTTTAAAGGCTCTGGAGTGACCAGAACATTAGCTAATTTCAGAGAGTACAAAATGAAATACTATCTATGAATTCCAATAAGTATCGTCTCTAAAGATGACTTCTCAGAACTGCGGAACTCTTTATGGAGATTTTAGCTGGGATGATGGTGCTTGTAAGTAATCTCACCCCAAAGCAGTTCATTTTCAAGAAGACACATCACTAATTGTTCTCACTCAGAGAGCTATTTAATGCTCCCAGACCCTCCAGCCGCACCCCGCCCCCCCGCCCCCCACTCCTCTCCTGTGTTCCAATGCTGTCTTGTCTCCTAATGAGAAGCCTGCAGCATCTATCAGCCCTCCCAGAAGCCCTGTACTTCCACCTCCTGCAGGGGAATGTGTAACTGCAGAAGGGCTCTGAGCAACAAATGACTCTTCCTTAGTGAGGAACGAGACAGACTAAGATAGTTCATGGCAAGAAAGCTCAGAAAGTGCAAACAGAGCACCTTAAAAAACAATGACCAGCAGTTTAGTACAGATAGAAGTAACAGTGAGTTAGCAAGCTCTAAAACGGAATTGTAAACCACTGTTTTTCAAAAAGCATAGTACATTCTAAGGAAGAACCGAATTATTGCACACTCTAGAAATCTAAAAAAGGCAACTCTAAACCAAATGAAATGTTTCTACCCCAAAGAAAAGACAAATGCTGATCCTGGAGAGTTTACATGCTCCCAGAAATCTTTGAGGTTAAAAATTCCCCAGATGGTTCCTTTTGACCACCTCGATTTTGGTGAGAAAGGAAGAAGACAGCTTATGATGTTGAAATTAATGTGCATGGTGAGTATTCGCCCTGCATGGAAATCACTTCAAAGAACACCTTAAGTTGTTAATTTCATAGACTTAAAATACTTTAAGCTTCTTAGCATTTATAGGAAAAATTAATACATTTTGTGATAAGCTGAAAACTAACAATTTTCAAGAATTTTCTTGTATGAAAAGAGGAGATTAAAGGTATCTCTCTTGGGATCATGGAAAGTCATCAAATTGATACAAATTGAGTGCTAACTCCTTTTCTGTTCCTTTATATTGCATATCCCCCTGTCATTTATTCTCTTTGTGGTCCAGCGCCCTTCTTTGTGGAATCAAGCTGTTTTGAAGGTGCTAAATTCTCTACCCAGGAGGATGGTGTACATTCTAGGAGTAAGTGAGCCCCCACTGAGAGATGTGTGAATTCGTCCTACTATAGAATGGCGGACAATGTGTAAACTCTCTTCCAGTACATATACACCTAGTAATTTAGGTAATTCTATTAGCCATACGTTGCTAGAGATTTCCCTTTTCCATAAGCAAATCACAACAAAAGGAAAGGTTGTTTGAGCATCAGCCAAAAAATAAATAATAAAAAGAAAGAAAGAAAGAACGTTTACTGATTGCTTTCATTGTGCTAGATTCTGAGACTCCGTGAGATAGCCCATTCCCCCTGGGTTTTACCCGCCAGCCCGGGAGCTATGTATGACACAAAGCCCCAGAGATGAACATAGCAGCTTCAGCTCAGTGTTGGCTGTGAAGGCGAGACGCACATATTCTAGGAATTGCAGAAAGGAGGTGATACAAGCGACCGGACTGGGCAGCAAACAGCATTCTGCAGGGATTATGACTTTTTTTTTTAAGACCTTTTTATTTGGAAATAATTTCAAACTTACAAAAAATTACAAAATACCACAAAGAGCTCCTTTATGTCTTCACCAGATTTCTCAATTATTAACAATTTGTTATTTTTGCTCCATCATTTTCTACCTATGAATCATTTGAGAGTAAATTACAGACAAGATGCCTCTCTACTAAACACTTCAGTGTGTATGTCCTAAGAAAGATACTCTCTTACATAAGCTCAGTGTAGTTATCAGAGTCAGGAAGTGATCATTGATACAACACTCTCGTCTAACCTTGGAGATGACTCTTCAACTGCCCCTTTTGCACAATTTCTCCAATTCCATGGGTTTCTGTGTATTGAAAACAATAAAAAACAACCCTCATTTTTATTTGGGTCTTAAGAGATTCCCAACAGAGAGAGAGGTGGACCTCAAACCATCCAAACCTCAGTCCAAAGAGTCTCCAATAAGATGGCATTCAACTCTCAAAGGAAACACATTTTCAACTCATCATTTAGCCAGCTTCATTTCTCAAAATTCCCTCCGACGGCAAAAGTTTTAACAGTTAAGTTTCTGCCAGAAGAGTTGTCTAGCAGTTGTTCCCGTCCCCTGTTCCTCCGTGCCAGCTTCCTCCCCCTCCCTGTCTGCCCTATGTCTGACACCGAAGCCACATCAGACGCTGGGAGAAGAAGCAGACACACACCCTGTCAACACATCTTTGGCTGCCTGACTCTCAGCACAGTAATGGCGGGGGGTCACCAGCAGACAGGATGCTTCCCACACGGGGATGATTTAATCCCCAGCGTTTTCATCCAGTGCAAGAGAGAAGCCCGCTGCTTGTGAGCCAGGTGATAGGAATTAGGCAGGAGCCGTGGTAAGAATAAAGGCGCTCCTGAGTGACAGGCATCACCCCTCCTTCACTGGGGTTTTGCCATAGTAAGGCTCAAAATACCCGACAACAAAAAACTTCAGAAATTAATCTGGGATTTTCATTTTTAAAAGAGTTTTGAGCCCTTTTAGGCAGATGCTGAAATCATTTCAACATGCTCTTCCATAACAAGGTTCAGTGTTATTTTAAAAAATTACTTGGAGCAGGGTGTTCATGCTTGGTAACAGATACATTTTAGGACTTGGCTCCTGGGAGGGCCTGTTAACCAAATACAATCATGTGATTATTCTAATGACACATCTGGGTCCTTCCAGAAATGTGAAAGAATGAACAATCTAATAACCAATTCCTGGAATAAATCACATGTGCTTTTCCAGAACTTTCTCACAACCTAATATAGTTTTCTTCCATTACAAAAGGCATAACATTTAGCATTTTCTCTGGCAAAAAAAAAAAAAAAAAAATCATAAAGAACCCACAAAATTAAAAAAGTAAGTGTAGAGAAATATTTTATGATAGTTTTATAGTTTTATTTATGATTAGTTGAAATGAGAACGTGGATTTTTTTTTTTTTTTTTTTTTTTTGAAACAGGATCTCGCTCTCTTGCCCAGACTGGAGTACACTGGCACAATCTCGGCTCACTGCAATCTCTGCCTCCCAGATTCAAGCAATTTTCCTGCCTCAGCTTCCTGAGTAGCCAGGACTACAGGCATGCACTATCATGCCCAGCTAATTTTTGTATTTTTAGCAGAAATAGGGTTTTACCATGTTGGCCGGGCTGGTCTTGAACTCAAGTGATCTGCCTGCCTCGGCCTCCCAAAGTGCTGGGATTACACCACGCCCAGCCAGAAACTTGGGTCTAGACATTTTGCTCAAAATGCGAACCAAAATGCGACATCAGCATCACCTGGGATTTGTTAAAATTCAGACTCTCAGGTCCCACCCCAGGATCCCTGCATCAAAGTTTGGAGTTTAACAGGATGTGTGAGTGATTTGCATACACACTAAACCGTAAGAAGCCATTTTGTAAACAGGTATGCCATCCAGGCAGGGCTAAAAGAAGTTACCAGAGAGTGAAGAAAATCACAACAGAGCTCGCAGAAGAGGTAGGGGCCACAGTAAACTTAAGGAGTATGAGTATTTTCCAAAGAACCAAAAAACTAATATCCCACTTAATTTTTCCAAAATAGAGTTACCAGATTTAGCAAATAAAAATACAGGGCACCCAGTCAAATTTAAATTTCAGGGCAAAAATGGACAATTACTTGGTATGTCCCAAGCAGTATTTGGACACACCTTTACCAAAAAATTATTTGTAGATTATCAGAAATTCTAATTTAACTGCACATTCTATATTTTATCTAGTAATCCTATTTCCGCACTCTAGGTTAAAAAGCAAATTGCAAATATGTCCTTCTGAATGAAGGTTTCCCTAATAAACTTTGATGAACTTTGCTAAAAGAATGATAGCCTTTTCTTTCCTTAGTTATTTGTATTTGTTTTTCTCTTTTTTCCTTCCCTTCCCCTTCCCCATCCCTTTCCCCTTCCCCTTCCCCTTCCCTTCTTTCTTTTTTTCTCTTTCGTTCATTCCTTCCTTCTTTTATACCTGAAGTTCATCTTATTTCTCATGTGTTCCTGAGAATGCAGCCAACCTATTTTATTATTTTTTACCAGAACCCAGGCAAGTAAGTGTTAATCTGGAATAGTTCTCCTTGTTGTGGCATGAGAACTGCTCACAACTGGAAAAAAATGGTTTTTACTTCCTGGGAGCATCCTGGCTAAATTTGTAAACATGTCCTTCCATTACTGATAACAAATGATGTAGGACCATACCACCCAAATACCTATCTTCCAATATTTTAAAGTGCTTAATTATGAAATGACACATATAAGAAAACTTAATAAAATATAGCAAATATTTTATAGTTCAAGAGCAAGATTTTACCTTCTAAGAACAGAATGAAAACAACCAAACAAAAATTCTGAGGCCCAGTGATTTCACTCAAATGAGAAACACAGAAAACAATGAGCGGGCCAATATGCAGTAAAAGGCACATTACATTCATAGAAAAGGAAAGAATTCAAGCATGTGTTAAAAGGGCAATAAAATAAAAAGGAGAAAAAATATAAAAGCCTATCTATTAAGCCACAAAATATTTCTTTTGATGCTTATTTTGTATTAAATACCACAAGGATAATGCCATCAATTAACCATGACCTTCGTAATAAAACAGAATATTTTACAGCCAAAAAATATTGGAAAACCCAGCTTTTAGTTCCCATGCAATATCCTAAAATTACTAGAACAAGTTCGTTGCTAATTTTCTTCTCTGTTACAACAACAGAAATAAAATCTAGCAGAGAACAAAACAGTTACCATACCCACAACCAACATCTCTATGCATCTTTTTTTTTTCCAGCTGCTATTCATATCAAGTTTAAGAAGCCACCCCGTAAGTCTCCCAGAAGTCTCTGAAAAATAAAAATAGGCAGAAAAGATGATTACTGAGGACTGTGAGTGGGAAAACTTTGTTCCCAAAGTTTTGCAAGAAAGCAAGATGATTGTAATAACATATTTGCAGTGATTACTCTAAAAAGACCATGCACTATAATGAGTGCCGAGTAGTGGAGTTGGTGGTGACAGTTGGGTTGGCATTCTTAGAGCCAGATGTTCTGAGCCAGCATCAGCCCTGATCTCCCTGATGACCTGCACACTCTTAAGATGCTGCTTTAGAAGATTTTTTTGCAGAGTGGAAAATACTGAGGAAAGATGCACAGAGGAGTGCTGAAACCTAAATGTTGTCTTAGTTTGGTCAATTGTACCATCGAAGGAATTGAATTTCTAAGATATAAGAGTTTTGTGTACACTATAAGATGATTTTTTCTATTCCTGATCACTAGATGGGGTGTAGCAGTCCAGAATATACCACCCCAAAATATGCCACTTTAGCATGAGAATTATTTTGAGCTGAAGGCAACTGTGAATCAACAGAAGCAGGGCAAGTTCTCTGCCCTCCCCTTATCTGCCTAAAAACAGGGCATAAATTTCCCTTTGTGAAAGTGTCATATATTCCCCAATCCCTCCTGGACCAGTATGAAAAGAATGACCTTTATCACTGGAGAAATATGATTGACACTAAGTCTGCATAAACAAATTTTAAAATTACCCTTAACTTTTGTATTAATCAGAGGGACAGAACTCTAGAGGGACAGAACTAATGGAATAGATTAGATTAATAGAAAACTCCATTAATTACCTGAACTCCATAGCCCCTCCTTTAACTGAAGGACCACAGTGACATTTAAGGTCCCCTGTGATGAACATCAGTTCAGAGCCAGTATCCAGTAATCCTCAAAAAGTCTGATCATTTCACTTTTCCCAATGCACAGTTACCCTGGTAAAAGACTGGAGGTGTCCTTGGGGAAGGATAGGAGAAAGATTCACTGCAAAAATTGTTGGTAATGTAGTGGGGTCCTTCCTCAAAAGGACCTAGACTCTCCTTCATTCAAGGGGTTCTGGGTCTGTAAACCGTCTCAAGTCTGGAAATTGATTGAGAAGCCATGATTCTCTGCTTTTATAATTCAAATTAGTCTTTCGTCCATTTGACCTAGAAGTTTTCTGCTTATGTAAATCAAGTAGGAATGCAGTAGGCTTCCTATCAATTTCACGTCTAGGAACACCATGATTAATTATCCAATGCCAGAGCTCTACATGAGTCAGACTATTCTGATTGCCACTTTGCCTCTGCTCTCCATTACAGTAGCTACACCCACCTTGCCATTGGTAGTTGAATGCTGCCACTTGGCCCCTGCCACCTAAAGATCCAATTATTGCCATTGTATTTAAATTTTGTAGTTGAGTGACTGTGGTTCCTACTGTTAGATTTGGCATACAGAAAAGAGCAATTACAGGGCTCTTCAAAGATGCAGGTGCTGCCCTCAAAATCCATTTTGCAAAGCATTGGTCAAGGGTATATTTTCTGGACCCTCCCAGCTGGGATGAGTAGGTCTAAAGTGACTAATTCACTCCACCATCCCAATCTCCCTAAGCCTTTGGATCCCTTCCTCTACATTAAACCAAGGGAGATCAGGCATTTCCACCTTGCTCACAGGGGTCATTTTTTGATACAAATTTTAGCTAACCAGGCAAATAAACTATTAGAACCTTTTTTTAACTTCCCGAGCTGTAGCATTAAAAGGAGAGTCCCTACTTAGTGGGCCCAAATCAATAAATTCAGCCTGATTCAACTCTATGTTCCTTCCACCATTATCCCGCATCCTTAATATCCATTCCCATGCCTGCTCTCCAGATTTCTGTTTATATAAATTAGAAAACTCAAGCAGTTATTTTTGAGCATAGTGCACCCCCACATGGGTCACACTCTCAACCTCACCTCTAGAGGCCTGCTGGGACTTTAGTCTATTTAGAAATCTAGAAGCAAACAGGGGTGTTAGGGGTGGCTCCTGAGGAGAATCAACATTATTTTGCCTAGCAAATGCCTCAGAGGAGGCCATCACTGTTGCCTCAGGCAGTGTAGCGTTTATCTCCTCAGACAAAGGGGGAAAGGCTGATGGCAGCATGGGTCGGGGAGGGGATATTGCCACTAATGGGAATGAGGAAGCTGTTTCTTCTGGAAAAAAGGTTCATCGGAGTTTACAAACACAGTGTCCCCAGCTTCATCAGGGTCCTCCCACACGTCCCCATTCCAAGGTGCAGGGTCCCATTCTTTTCCAATCAATGCCCTCACTTTAACAGTAGACACCTAGTGAGGCTGTGCATGCACCTTTTGTTGTAGGTCAGACACTCGCATGATAAGAGCTTGCATCTGTTTTTCCACAATTTCAGCTCTTTCTCTACAGGAGGTAAGACTCTCAATCAGGACAATCTTAGCAGATTTGAGGCTCGGTACCTGCTTCTGAAGTTGGGAAACAGAATCCCTGAGTTCATCATTTTATTCCAGTGAAATAAAATGTCCAGTGAGCTTCGGAACAACCTTTGTCCAGTGAACTTCGGAATAACCAACCAGCTTCATTATGTTCCTTGGTTCTCCACATATGGTCAAAGGTATTATGTATAGAGTCACTTAACTCCTTGCCTCTCTTGAGTGATAAATCAGGAGTGTCAAATGCATTTATTTTGCATAATTCTCTAAACAGTTCATACCAAGGACTATCAGTGCTCTCCACACTATTAGAAGTAGAGTCCTTAACATTTTTTGGTCTAATCATATTAAGCAGTCAGCTTCAGAAACCCCAAAACCAATGAAAGAACTCCATCCTTAATATTCTTTTCCTCTAGAACCACTCCTGGTACCAAAATCTGTATTAGTCAGGGTTTTAGTCAGGGTTCTCTAGAGGGAAAAAAACTGATGGAATATATATATGGAGTTTATTAAATATTAGCTCACATGATCACAAGGTCCCACAATAGGCTATCTGCAGGCTGAAGAGCAAGGAGAGCCAGTCTGAGTTCCAAAACTGAAGAACTTGGAGTATGATTTTCAAGGGCAGGAAGCATCCAGCACAGGAGAAAGATGTAGGCTGGAAGGCTAGGCCAGCCTCTCTTTTCACATTTTTCTGCCTGTTGTATTCTAGCCACATTGGCAGTTGATTAAATGGTGCCCACACAGATTAAGGGTGGGTCTACCTTTCCCAGCCCGCTGACGCAAATGTTAATCTCCTGTGGCAACATCCTCACTGACATACCCAGGATCAATGCTTTGTATCCTTCAATCCAATCAAGTTGACAGGCAGTACTAACCATCACAACAGTCATTAGTTTTTCCTACAAATTTCCTAGTTACTTTTCCACAAATTTTCAGTCCTGGAAACACAATTCCTCTTTCCTTTGTCCAGGTACTTCTTCACAATTTATTACCCTTTGTTAAAATGGTATATAAGCCCCAGAGTCTAACCACTTCTTTGTGTTGTCAACTCCTGGGCACATAAAAATATTAACATCAATAAAGTGTATATGCCATTTTCCCTGTTAATTTGTCTTTTGTCAGTTTAATTTCTATGTCCCAGTTACTAAACCTAATAAGGTAGAGGGAAAAGTGGTTTTGTTCCTCCCCTACACGTGGCACAGGGTTGTAAAATATGTTCAAGTTAATTGAATCTGTTTTAAGATTTAATGAGACGGGTTTTATTTCAGAGCACAATGAACTTTGGAATTCTTTCCTCTCAGTTGCCTAGAGGCAGGTATGACACATCTGAGAAATTATCCAAGAATTAGCTTTATCACAAGAAGAAAAAGTCAACCACCTATGATTGTTGCATTCCCAGAAACCAGGGGTGCATCTTAGAATTTCTGCACCTCTGACTTGGCAGGAGCCTCAGCTTCATGAATAGTTGCAGGAGGTAAATTGATGCAATGGGATGCTGGGCAGGTCTCCCAAACCCAAATCTCCTGCCTCCTCATGTTCCCTGTAATTTCCATAATAGAAGACAACAGCTTTTCATTTCACAATTATTGATAGCAATCACAAAAGAATACCTGTGAGAAAGGTTACACTAACAATCCCACATTCAGTTTTCAATGGTTAAGAGACATCTTTTCCAGCAAAAGATGTGGATGAGACTGAAAAGGATATCACAGATGGAGGAGAGAAACACTTAAAATGGGGTCTAGACATGATGGAGATAAATTTCACCTACTTCTGAGATTGACAGGTCAACCCCTACTAGGCTTCCATCCATCAACCCAAAAGCAGCTACTCAGATGTCACTTTTCAAGCATTGTTTTTTATGTGTGTTTAAAAAAAAAAAAAAAATCCTGAGTTCATCATTTATTTTATTTTGTTTTGTAAAACAATTAATTTAATTCTTGCCTTCAAAGAGCTTTTCAACTGGAGGAGGATGTAAAGAAAAATGCATAATTACGTAGAGTAGAAACATAAATATATTCTAGCAATTTACAGTCCTTTAGAGCCTAAAGTTTAGAAATACATACATTTCAATACATATTCCAAAAATACTTCTGCAAAGAGGCAACTCTGTCCTACCAAGCTACTAAAAGAGTCCACCATAATGTCTAGATATTAAAAATACATAATCATACAATTAGTGAAAACCTATTTTTCATTGTGTAAAATTTCAAATATCTATCAAGGTTGGTTCTGTCATTGGTGTGCTTGAATTGGAGGGTGAGCAAGGCTCCTCTGCTGCACCTGGGAACACACCTCTTAAATCTGTTAATACGTTATCCTTCTCTTTTTAGTTTTCTTAAAATTTGTTTGTTGAAAAACCTAAAGCATATTTTCTACATTTTGCATGTTGCTGACTGTATCTTCATGGTGATTCTTGATAGATTTATTTTTCCCTTGTGTTTTCTACAGGCCTAGTAGTTAGATCTAGAGGCTAAGATTTAGCTTAGAAGGTTTGAGTGATAATGTATCAGGAGATGTGCTGTGTCCTTCCCATTGCGTCCAACTGGAGACACGTAATATCTGGTTATCTGTCTTTTTGTGATATTGGCATTGACCATTGGGAGTAGGTGATGCTAGCTTCATCCAAAGCTTCCCTTCAGCTTTTTGTCTAACAGTTTTAGCAGTCATTGATAATCCCTGCCTAGACTCATTGTTTCATTAGTGGTTACAAAGTGGTGGTATTCTAGCTCCTTCTAATGCCTCCTTTGTTTATAAATTATTTTGCAATAGAAAAAGCTTATCTCCTCAACTATTTTGGTTATCCCAAGGTACAGCTCTTTCTGGAAATTGGGGATAAATGCTTGATTCTTGACCTTTATTTGCCAGTTTTCAGAACAATGAGTTGGTTTCTGGCATCCTACAAGGGGAGTGCAAAGCTTTTAAAATATCACTATAAATGCTTGGATTTTGACATACCCTCTATGTTTCAATACATGGTGGACATTATTCTTTGTTTGTTTGTGTTGAAAATGGATTTCCTGCTGTTGCCCAGGCTGGAGTACAGTGTTGCAATCATAACTCACTGCAGCTGCAGCCTCGACTTCTTGGGCTCAAGTGATTCTCCCACCTCAGCCTCCTGAGTAGCTAGGACTCCAGGCATGCACCACCACATCCAGTTAATTTTTCATTTTTTTTATTTTTGGTAGAGACAGGGTATCACTATGTTGCCCAGGCTGGTCTTGAACTCCTGGATATTGTTCTTTTTTAGATCCATCTTTGAATATAGTTTCTTCATCTTTGGCCAGTAGGAGGCTTTACCTGTTGGGTCCTGTGTGTTTTGAGTCTTTTGCCACTGCGTAAGCTGTCTCTGAAGGCTTCTTTGCTTTCTGGTATGACAAGATGTTACCAGCTCATCTTGAACATTTCTTGCCCCAGGCTGGAATTAACCTTTTTTTTTTTTTTTTTTCTCAAGGAGCCCTGGTTCCTTTCAGTAAAAAAGGCATTTGGATACTAAAGCATGGATGCTTGGGAGCTCCTTGTTCTTGGGGGGTTAATCATTGGTTCTAGATCTTTTCAGTGGACACATCCAGAAAATGTTTTTAAATAGAAATACATCAGGAGTTTATACTGATGTTTACAATCCAAGTTAAGAGCTACAGATTTTTAAACACAGTGTCTCTGATTTTCTATTTAATTATCTTAAGTCAAAAAACTTGATTTCTTATGACATAAATATAATAATTTTGTGCTTTTCCTGGTTAATGTAAGAAAAAAAATTTTTTAATCCATACCAACATATTATTAACAAAATAACTACTGAAGCAATTTAATATTTTGTTGCAGTTCTTTTTGTCCTGAGGACATATCCCACTGCAGATATACAATCAAATAGACAAGAGTGTAAATCACTTCAAATAATTCCTTTCTATGTGGTTAATACTCAGATTGATTTATTTCATTTTGTTTTTGAATTAAGGGATTTTATTTTACATTTTGTTTTATAATTTTGTCAAATATTTGTATATTTTCAAATGAACAAAACAAAGCAAACTGAGGAAAACCTTGTTTCCAAATCTGTTGCTTTCACTGTTTCCTCCCTCATCTAATTAATCACTTTTATTAATTTGTTGTTTACTATCCTACTGTCATTGAATGTGTTAAATATTAAATAGACACTCACTTTTCTTAGGCAAAAGGTAGCATAATATACATTCTAATTTTTGTCTTGCTTTTCGCACTTAAGAATATATTCTAAAGATTACTCCTTGGCAGTACATAAGTTAGTCTTTTATCTCTTTTAGTAACTACATAGTAGTTCATTGTGTAGATGTAGCATAGTTTATTCAATCAGTCCCCTCCTGGTGAATATTTGGGCTATTGCCAGTCTCCTTCCACTGCCATCAGTGCCACAAAAATAGGCTTTTGCAATTTTTTTTTTTCATATTTGGTAGTCTATATTTGGGATAGATTCCTAGAAGTGGGATTATTTGGTTAAAAGACATTTAGAGCTATCATGTTGCTGAAATCCCTACCTAGGGGCTGTACCAATTTGCATTTCCACCAACGATACATAAGAATGTGTGTTTTCCCAAGAAAATATTTTCAAATTTCAAAGTATTCAGTTAGAACACCCACCAAGAAAGATCTTTATTAGGAGAATCAATATAAAGATATTGATACTTAAAATACACCTAATAACAACAATTTTTAAAGCTTTTGACAGGTGCTTTTCATGCATATAGACCTAAGAATTTGACTTAGAAATAACAGAGAAGTTGTACTGAAAAGATAGAACTAGAGAGAGGAGACCCAGTGGAAGAGTAGAAAAGTAGAGTCATTGGCTTCAAGAGTTGAAAAATAGATCCTTATCTCAGCCCTGCTGTGAGCCAGGTGTGTAATCTACACAAAATTGCCTGCCACTCTGGGTTTCAGTTCCCTCTGATGCATAAGCAGGGGGTGAGGTTTCTTACCTCACCCTGCTGTCAGTTGCCTTCCAGATCTCTCATCTGCGTGCCTGCATGCAGAAGGCGAAAGGAATGCTACAGGAAGCCATCAGACCAGGGTGGAAGTAACTGGGGGAAGCCCCACTTCCACATTAGACCAAAACCAAGTCAGAATACCAGACACTCCCAAGCTGGGTGTTGTTTGCAAAACATTGTGTTCCTGGGACCTGGGACCAAGGCTGGGCAGAGGGTGGAGTCTTCAACATTTACCAAGTTCCTATTTTATGCTGGGTATCCTGTAGCTGCCCAGCATTCGTCAACTTGCTATTGTCACTGTAATCTGTTTTGCAAATAAAGACACATGGTCTCAGAGAGATTAAGGGATTTGTCCCAAATCACACAGCTGGCAGCAGAGCTGGGGTGAAAGTCTGCTTACTGCTTTGTACCTATGAGCCCTACACTGCTCAGAAATACTGCAAAAAGTTGGTTCTCTCCTAGACGACAGAGGCCATGTGCTGAACACAATTAGTTAAACCCCGTGTAAAACTGGAGCCTTCTGGGCATGCTACAGAACTTCTAGCTGCCTTTGAACTGTCTCCCAAGAAAGCTGTCAGATGACTCACTGCCTGATAAGGAATTAGAAAACCATAAAATAAAATAATCCCGTCAATCTACTCACTGAAAGCTAGAAGTTCATTTGTTACCAAACTCCTGGCCAAGCAAAAAGGTGTCAAAACAGAAATTAACACTTAATTGATCAATAACTATGCAGAAAGCATCATGTTGGGTGATTTACAGATGCTACTTAATTTAATTTTCATAATATTCCAATAAAATAAGAGTCGTCTTTCCATTTTACAGATGAAGCAACTGAAGCTCAGAGAGATAAACTAAATGCTGTAAGTTCTCGCATTTAGTAGTGGTGGGACTACAATTTTACCATGTTTCTTTGTGATTTCAAACTCACTCTCAATTCCCCAAGTTGTATTAAGCCAATGTGACAGGACCAAAGGAGCCCTGCAGTGGATACAGAGCAGGATTTGTTCTCTGGTTTTCTCGGTAACCAGCTATGTGCACATCACATAAAGACTTCGGAGTTCAGCTAATTTTTGTCAACATCTTCTCGTTCCCTTCAGGTCACAGCCCACATTCTTAGGATGGCCACTCTGCCCTATGGCTACCATGGCCTATATGACCTCATCCCTGCCTACCCAATAGAAGTCACTCCTACCTACCACACTCTAGCTCCCCTGGACCCACTAAGTTCCTTCAGAGCATCACGTCATCCCACCTTGGAGGCTTTGGGTACACTGTTCCTTCTGCCTAGGACTCAGTCCCACATGGCATGGGCAGAATCCAAACCCAGGTGGGAAGATTTGGAGCCCACTAGGAATCCCGCCTATTTGTAAACTTGCTTTGTATTAAATGATTAAGCACAGACACACTTATCCTAAAATGGGGAGCACATTCCCTGCTTCTCAATTGAACTTGAATTCTCAGAAACATCCCTCTCCCACTCCATCCCCTGGGTAACTCTTATCTATCCTTCACGGATGAGTTTAGCCATGTTTTCCTCAAAGAAGTTCCTGATCATTCGATCACATAAGATTACTCTGCTATTTGCCTCCATAGTATCATAGCCTCCTTTCCCTTTTTAAAATAGCATTTGTTAATTTTAACATGATTTCTTCATCGTATTTTCTATTTCAAAGTTCATCTTCTTTGTAAGCTCCATGATGGTGACAAACACACTATCCGTCTTATTCACTGATGTTTCCCCAGAGTCACACACAGCATCTGGCTCCATAAACACATGCTCCCGACTCCGTCCCTCCTGCTTACCCCTTCCTGTAGCCTGGACAGGAGACTTGGGATGCTTCCAGGAGAGATGCTCTAGAGTGGACAGACTTCATCTATCATTGGCATTTTTAAAAAGACTTGATTAGAAGCCAAAGTAACAAGTATGAACTTCATAAGTCTAGATTAAATGATGAAAATGCTGGATGTTAAAAACCAAGATTAGAACTCCACGTTGTGTCTTGTGACCTCAGTTGCCCATGAGTTTGGCAAATTGCAAAACCACTCATAAGAAGGGTTATTGCCTCAACTGTTGCTTTGGATCAGTTTAGTCAGATGTGTATATGGCAGAATTTTTTTTTTTTTTTTTTGTTGACGGAGTCTCGCTGTGTTGCCCAGGCTGGAGTGCAGTGGTGTGATCTCGGCTCACTGCAACCTCCACCTCCAAGGTTAGCGATTCTGCTACCTCGGCCGCCCAAGTAGCTGAGACTACAGGTGCGTGCTACCATGTCCAGCTAATTTTTGTATTTTTAGTAGAGATGGGGTTTCACCATGTTGACCAGGGTGGTCTTGAACTCCCAACCTCAAGTGATCCACCCACCTGGGCCTCCCAAAGTGCTGGGATTACAGGCATGAGCCACTGCACCCAGCCCAGAAATTTAACATTAGGTATATGTCATCAATTATAAGGCCCTGAGCACGGAGAATTCATCTGTTGCGGAAGCTTCCCCTGTGGCCAATTTACTAGAAAAATACAAAGAAACCACACCAGGAACCAGGAGGTAACACCATCAGCAACATCTTTGCATAAGACAATCTCTCCGTCTAAACACATTCATTTTTATTTTTACTTTACTATAATTTGCTTGATAAAAACGCAAAATACTCTTCTGTGATAAATTACAAATACTTTCCTTCAATATTACAATTAACTTATATTCCTGAACCCCAAACCATGGCACACTAAGTGCCTTGCACACACTATTTTGATTGACTCCCACAGTGACTTTAAGGATGGGACTGGTGTTTTCCTTGTAGACAGCCAGGAAAGGGAAGAACAGAGAGATCGAATACTGGTCCCACACGGCATGAGCGGAACCCAAACCCAGGTGGGAAGCTTCTAAGCCCACTAGGACTCCTTCCTGTTTGTAAACTTGCTTTGTGTTAAATGATCAAGCTCAGACACACTTATCCTAAAATGCAAAGCACATTCCCTGCTTTTCGATTGAACTTGAATTCTCAGAAACATTATTTATGGGGAAAAAGTCTTACAACTAAAGAAGTCAGCTAGCTTCTCAGTCCAAAAGCTATCTAAAGAAATCTTTTATTATTGTCCAACTAAGTTTGGCAAATTGCAAAACCACTCGTAGGAAGGGTTACTGCCTAAATTGTTGTTTTGGATCAATGTAATCATATATGCATATGGTTGAAATTTAACATCAGGTATGTGTCATCAATTTAAGGCCCTGAGTATAGAGAATCTGTTGCATTTTTTTTATGGTGACAACATTTACCAAATTGACAGTTTTGAAGCATTTACCAAGTCAACCATTTAGTATTCTATAGTTCAAAGGTGATGGGTGTTACATTTAAAGGAAAGATGACATAGTCAACGATGCCACTAGCATAAAGCACCTAATTTCTAGCCTCTCCACTTCCAGCTCTCCTCTGTCAGGCTGGAAGTCACTGTCATGATCTCATCACTAGAAGGGAAAAGAGAACTCTATCCAGCTATGATAGTGAAGAGAAAGCTCAAAACAAGTGGATCTATGGCAGTTGTGCTCAGACTTGAGCAGACATCAGAATCCCATGGAGGGCTTGTAAAGATCCAGATTGCAGGCTCACCCCTAGAAGTGGATCTGGGGTGGGGGGCGGGCATGATTTTGCATTTCTAGCAAGTTCTCAGGTGATGCTGACATTGCTGGTGCAGGGACCACACTTGAGAACCACCTACCCATGACACTGGTGCTCAATGTTTCAAACTCATGCCTACAGCAGACAGGATGCATCTACCCACTTCTTTTTTTTTTTTTTAGACAGAGTCTCGCTCTGTGGCCCAGGCTGGAGTGCAGTGGTGCAGTCTCGGCTCACTGCAAGCTCTGCCTCCCGGGTTCATGCCATTCTCCTGCCTCAGCCTCCCGAGTAGCTGGGACTACAGGCGCCCGCCACCACGCCCGGCTAATCTTTTTGTATGTTTAGTAGAGACGGGGTTTCACCCTGTTAGCCAGGATGGTCTCGATCTCCTGACCTCCTGGTCTGCCTGCCTCGGTCTCCCAAAGTGCTGGGATTACAGGAGTGAGCCACTGCACCCGGCCTACCCACTTCTATACCTGGCACACCTGCACCACACAGGAACACCACATACCTGCACAAGGTATCACAGGCATACCCATCACACACATACACACCCTTTTTTGCATGTGTATGCCANGCATGCCATTCTCCTGCCTCAGCCTCCCGAGTAGCTGGGACTACAGGCGCCCGCCACCACGCCCGGCTAATCTTTTGTATGTTTAGTAGAGACGGGGTTTCACCCTGTTAGCCAGGATGGTCTCGATCTCCTGACCTCCTGGTCTGCCTGCCTCGGTCTCCCAAAGTGCTGGGATTACAGGAGTGAGCCACTGCACCCGGCCTACCCACTTCTATACCTGGCACACCTGCACCACACAGGAACACCACATACCTGCACAAGGTATCACAGGCATACCCATCACACACATACACACCCTTTTTTGCATGTGTATGCCAGAAACACACTATACATCTGCACCACTCAAAGGTAACACAAACTGGCATCATGCACACAAACACCACGTGCCTACATGACACACTGTCAGGCACACACAGCTGTACCACACGTCTGTAACTCACATCATACACATTCACCTGTATGCAGACAGGCACTCACATACACACTGCACATAAACAGTGCATACCTACACCACACACTCCTCACACCTGCTCCACATATTTGCATGCACGCATACCCCCAACCTACACATCATATGCACTGTTCCTCTGCACCACACATGTGTCTCACAGCTACACCACACCCACCGTATTGCGGATTCTGAGTTACCTGCTGCTATCACCTTGCTCTTGAGACACTCCCTCAATACTTCTCCTTTTCCCCTGCCCTTTGACCTCATCCTATTTTTCCTCCTGGCTGGCCCAAATACTTTTCCTGAAGTGTCCATCCAAAAAGTCTCCCCACATTGGAGGCATCTCTGTATTTTCTTCCCACCCCCATTTGACTTAGCTACTCTTTATGAACCAAGTTCTTTATGTTCAACTTCAGTCCAAATACTTTCATTTCAACTTAAATAAATGCAGCAAATAGTTACAGATCTTTTCCTGTGCAAAGCCTTGAACTAAGCATGTTGATGAGCAAAAGTGATGAACAATATGACCCTGACATTCATTCATTCATTCATTTGTTCATTCGTTCGTTCATTCATTCGTTCGTTCATTCATTCATTCAGTGTATTAGCTAGGTACTGGTGAGCCATGGCCAGCACAGGTAGGAGGTACTTGAGAAGTTTCTTCCCAGAACTCTTCAAATTCCAGAGAGTGGACAGCAGGGTCCTCTTCCCTCCTCTGAGGTAACTTCTGGCCCCTACTACAACTCCAGATGGTTCTCCGAGTATGGAAGAATCATCCATACCAGCAGACAAAATTAACATTTTTATAATATTAACAATAATACTAGCAGCAAAAAATAAAAAATAAAAAATAAAAAATTGCCACTTTTTAGTGAGGACAGTATGGATATGCAGGGCATATCTACATACTAAGATATGTAGCACAATGCACTACATATCTTAACTGGTAATTACTCCTCCAGATACTATGAATCCATTTTCCAGGTCAGAAAATAGAACCGTGGGATGAATCTTGCAGGTGGGGAACGGAGTTTCAATCCAAGGGACTGACATGAGCCAGCGGCTGCTTCCTTTCCATTTCAGCACATGCAGCCCCTTCTCCAAATTCAGACAGAGCTCCCTTGACTGTGCGATCTGAGGCAGCATCATGGCAACTCACAGAAATGGACGTCTCTGTCTCACCTGCTCCGTGTCTGTTATCAGGGAGAGCAGTGTCATAAGGTCAAAGGCATTAAAGGTGAAAGCAGGCATCCAAGACAAGCAGATGAAATCACAGTAGGAATTTATTTCTTTGTATCATTTGAAACAAAGCCTTAACTTAGAGTAAACAGGCTTTGGCAAAGAGATGACTCCCACCATGCAAACCCTGAATTCCATTCTTATGTTAGGAAGGTCTCCCTGTTTTAATGGAGCCGCATACCTTCATGTGGCTGGTTACATAGTGGGTATCCAGGTAGTGTAAGGACTGATTTAATTTCTCTGTGATTCAGGCTTGTCCAGACATTTGTCCTCAAGCTGTATTTGAGGGCAACAAGAATAAAGAGTCTCTTGGCCAGAAGACGCTCCGTTGTTCACCTCCCACTTGCCCTGTCTGCTGACCTCCAAGGAAATTTAGTCCTGCAGTTAACATCTGTGGTCCCATCAGCTGGGCTGAAGTAAAAGGTACTTAATGCACGCAGCTCGTTTTGCAAGGTTAGAAGGAATCAATAGGAGATGTGTTTAATGTGGTATCACTATCAGGGCTCATCACATTTTCAAAATTGAAATATCCACAGTGCTGTATAATCTTAGTCTCACTGTAAAGAGAATGGGTTTAGTGTGCTTTAAAATAGATTTCATGCTTATTACAGATGCACACACAAAAACATTGGTGAGTGTCCTCTGGAATTTCACTATTTACTTATCTTCTTACATATCTTTTTCTTTTCTTTTTTCCCTTTCTGCTTTTCTTCCTTTCAAGCATTCTCTTCTCTCTCTTTTCCCATCTCTCTCTTCTCTCTCTCTTTTTCCCTTGCTTCCTTCTTCCCTCCTTTCTCCTCTCTTTCTTTGTTCTATCTTTCATTCTTCCCTCTAATTTTAGGTGTCTAATTCCCTCCCATGGAAATTTGCCAGAACTTCAGCAAACCACCAAAAAAAAGCTAGCTAGGTGATTTCTCTTTGAGTTCCCTGGAGCACACAGGTCTCCGATAAGATTAAGGCTTGAAAACTTTCTCATCAAAGAGAGGAGCTGATTGGAACCCATAGCCTTATAACAAAACCAACTTTTCCATAAGCTTTCATGAAATTATTCTGAAAGAGAAACCTGTCTGAACAGAGCATAATTAAAGATAGCATATTGTTCTTTTACTAAGTAGATTGCAAGGTAAAAAATCTTTGTTGATTTTCACACATCATATATAACACTAGGGGAAGATTAGAAATAGTAAGGTCAAGAGTGTATTATGTGTTTGCGGGGCAGTGGGGGTGCTGTTCAATTTCATAATGACCTATGTAGGGAAATCATGGTCCACAACAAAGGGAAGTGTCAGAAGAGATGAAAGAAAGCAAACCTTGCTTAACCAGTCCCTATCAACACTAGCAACACTAGCACAAGGCAACCGTATGGATATTCAGCTCTATGAGCATTTGCCTACAGCATTCTTAGTACACAGTTCTGATTTAAGAGTAACTCAGCAGTACAGTCTAACGCTATTCCCTCAGATGACTGTTTAGAGAAGTGACTCAATTGCTTGACTTGGAAAGTTACTGATAACTACCACTGGTACAATTTTCAACCAAAATGGCTAAACTGGGACTTAAACAGCTCATACTGGTTTGCTAGAGCTGTCATAACAAGTACCACAAACTGGATGACTTCAACAACAGAAATATGTGTCACTTCTTTCACAGTTCTGGAACCCAGAAGGCCAAGATCAAGGTTGGTGAGGTTGGTTCCTCCCGACAGATGTGAGGAAGAATCTGTTCCAGGCCTCCCACCTAGCTTCTGGAAGCTTCAGGAACTCTTCAGCTTGTTACATTCTCCCCATGCCTTTACATCACCTTCTATTTGTGTGTGTCTGTCTCTGTGTCCAAATTTCCTCTTTTTACTAACTTTTCTCGTTTTGTGAGACAAACTCTAGCTCTGTCACCCAGGCTGGAGTGCAGTGGTGTAATCTCTGCTCACTACAACCTCTGCCTCCTGGGTTGAAACAATTATCGTCATTATCGTGCCTCAGCGTCCTGAGCAGCTGGGATTACAGGCATGTGCCACTGTGACCAGCTAATTCTGGTATTTTTAGTAGAGATGGGGTTTGCCATGTTGGCCAGGCTGGTCTCGAACTCCTGGCCTCAAAGTGATCCACCCATTTCGGCCTCCCAAAGTGCTGGGATTACAGGCATGAGCCACTACACCTGGCTCAAATTTTGTTTTTTGTTTTTGTTTTTCATAAGGACACCAGTCACGTTGGATTAGGACTCACCCTAATAACATCATCTTAATTTGATCATCCACAAGGACCCTATTTCCAAATAAGGTCACATTCACAGGTGCTGGCGGTTAGGACTTCAGTTTTTTTTTTTTTTTTTTTTTTGAGATGGAGTTTTGCTTTGTTGCCCAGGCTGGAGTGCAATGGCGTGATCTCGGCTCATGGCAACCTCCACCTCCCGGGTTCAAGCCATTCTCCTGACTCAGCCTCCAGAGTAGCTGGGATTACAGGCATGCGCCACCACGCCTGGCTAATTTTGGATTTTTAGTAGAGATGGGGTTTCTCCATGTTGGTCAGGCTGGTCTTGAACTCCGGATCTCAGGTGATCCACCTGCCTCGGCCTCCCAAAGTGCTGGGATTACAGGTGTGAGCCACCATCCCCGGACAGGATTTCACATCTTTAGGGGGACACAATTCAGTGAATAACAACAGGCATTCATTTTCATATCCACATGTTCATCACTTAATTTTATCCTTACTGAGTTGTAAATGCACACTGTATGTCACTTTACATATTCACACCAAATTCCCTTTCATATGCCCTAAATACCTCTGACTTGAGGGGCTTACATGCCAAAAAGGAAATGAAATTTCACTTATTTTCCCTATTTGACCATCCAGAGAATAAGCCTTTCCAATGACACAGGACAAAGATGCAACCCATGCCATACGAGAAGGGTTGAGGTCCCAGCCAATCTAAACAGAAGTGTCCATTGTGGAATGAGGGTACCCATTGTCATAGCCACTGTCCTTCCTCCAGGAATTCACCAAAAGTGAGGATGAGGCCTAACTAGGCTAGACTTGGTTATATGAACGCAGTACTCTGTCTTTCATGTAAGCAATAAAAACTAGTTCATGACATGGGTAAGCTACACATCAAATTCAGTCTTTTGGCAATATTACATAAAATCTGACATGACTAATGAGGTTGTCCATCCTATCTCATTAATATCCAAATTAGTAAATTTCTTTTGCTGATTTTCCTCCACGTTTATAACATTAAATATGCAAAAAAGTACTTTTTTACTAATGCCCTTATACCAAGTTCTTCATAATTTATTTTTTTCCTTTTTGTGAGACAGGGTCTCACTCTGTCATTCAGACTCTGTGATCCATCCACCCACTGCAGTGCGGCGATCTCGGCTGACTGTTTCATCATGTTGGCCAGGCTGGTCTTGAACTCCTGACCTCAAGTGATCCTCCTGCCTCACCCTCCCAAAGTGGTGGGATTACAGGTATGAGCCACTGGGCCTGGTCGGTCTCCATGATTTAAATATCGTTTCAGTATCAGTGTCAAAAATTTGGTGAACATGTAAGTATCGAATAAGTCTACAAATCCTGTGACTATGGTCCCAGGAAGTAACAGGGGATTTCCCTTCAGAGAATCAGCATTTTGCCACTTCAGGCCACCACTTGAGGAGCAGTATACTTAAAATATCATAGCTAGAGGTTAGGGCTTCCTTAACTTGATTAACCCAATTTAGGGCCCAGCTTGAAGCCACAGCAGACTGTACTCAATCTTATTATTTTATTTTAAAACGAAGAGTGCATGTACAAAGTTCCGAGTTTACTAATTTCATAAGCCCACTCAAGAGTGTCTCAGATCTGAGAAACAAGAACTTTTTATAAGAAAAAATTCAAAACTAAAGAACAATCACTTTTAAGCACAAAGGAAGGACAATTGAAAAAAGGAACTATGTGTTTGTAAAAGTAAGAATATTTTCCTTCTCTTGGATTTATAATGAATTTCATTTTCCTGAATAAATCACATAGACATTAAGGTACCATTTAAATTTATTTGCAAATCAAGAACTTAACGACCCCTTGAAACTGAAAGTAATTCTAATATCTATAATATTCTTTTTTATCTTTGGTGAACACTGCAATGAGACAAATGCTTGTGATTATTTTCAGTCTCCGGATATAGATGGATAAAAAGTACCAGAGCCCTATGAATATTTTTTTGTATGATTCTCTATATGTAGTATGGCCACTGTTGAAACTCTGGGAAAATTCTGAATTTTGTTATACTCATATAACCTACGTAAAGACAAAGACCATGTATGTGCCTAACCAAGAGCACCTCATGGCCTGATACCAGCGGAGTGAAGAATTGCAGCTGGACCATTCATCCTCCTGACTCCAGCCTCACCCGACTCCCACTCACCCTCTGTGTCCTTTAGTTTCGAGCCACTGAAACCTGTAATTCAGCACCTTCCTCCTTCAGGAGGTCATCCTGGCTTTCCTGGTCTGCTTATGAACATTCTCACATTTACCCATTGATTTCTGTCCTAAGAACCTCATTCCCCATGCTCTATCCCACATGGCTCATACTCCTAATAATGCACCAAAGGTGAAGAAGGAAAAGCTGAGCAATGGAACATGTTGACCTCGGTGCCCCGAGGAACCAGAGACTCATGTGACTGGATGAAAACCAAGGCTCTGGAGCATTGGTTTTCTATAAAGGATAAACTATTTCCAAAACCACATTGTGATTGTGAGAGTCCAAGGATCTAGTGAACCTGGTCAGAGTAAGTGCTCGGCAATGTTAACTATTTTATTAACAATAATAATAACTAGTTATTATTGTTAATATTTTGCCATCTAGATAGGTATCAATACTTTACCACCTAGATTGTTGGTCAATACTTCACCACCTAGATAGATGTTATCTATCACTTGTTTACCATCATATCATGAATATATTTACATTTTAACAGCAAATGAGACACTGGGGCTCACTGACTTTACCATTCTCATCTAATACATGGAAGGGAAAGGGGATCTGTACAGCAGCTACCAGCAGAGCCAGGGCTAGGACTCAGCTGCCCTAATTCCCTAATTCCTTACTTGCCCTTGGCACTAGGAAGTTTCTCTCTTGAATCCTGAGAATCAGAGGATTCATGTTCACCTTATCAAAGAAGATCTATTAAAATTATAAACTCAGGAAGAGAGGAGACTATTTCATAGTTAGAGTTCCAAATTCCTCTTCATTCCCGTCTGCATTTGGGGGTGTGGAATGCTTTGAGATATCCCTCTAAAGCTTCAAGATACTCTCCTGGGAATGCAAGAGTCATGCCCAGGGTCATTTGATGTCAATGATGCACCAATAAAACAATGCTAAAATAGCATTAGTTAACATTTTCCAGAATCCATATCTTCCTTAATAGACATTAAAAATCCCTAAAAATGCAAAATTATTTTTTCTTCTGGTTGAGTAGACTCTCATGAAACAATCATGAGGAAAGCACACTGCTTCCCTACACTCTCACCACTTTTGACACCATATGTAAGAATAGTGTCACACTATCTACCTGGAGATAGTGCTAGATCCCAGAGCTTAAGAGCTCTGCCACACAGAAGTGCCCCCACTTCATATGCCAATCACAAGCCCCAGGTTGTGGCTTGTGCTTTTGACCCAACAGCTATAAATTAATGGTTCCCATGACTCCCATCCTTGGGTTTTATAATTTGGTAAGACAGCTCACAGAATGCAGGGAAGTACTTTACTATGTTTACCAGTTTGTTATAAAGGATATTATAAAGGCTGTACATGAACAGCCAGATGAAGAGGTACTAGGAGCAAGATACTGGGTTGAGAGGGGAGAGGGTGGAGCACACAGTTTTCATGACATAAAGCTTTTTCCATGAAAAAAGTAATAATATATGTGTATTGATTTCCTAGTACTACTGTAACAAATTACCACAAACCTAGTGGCTTAAAACAACACAAATGTCTCATATAATTCTTAAAGTCAGCAGTCTAAATGGGTGTATTAGGCCATTCTTGCATTGTTATAAATAAATACCTGAGGTTGGGTAATTTATAAAGAAAAGAGGTTGCATTGGCTCAGGGTTCTACAGGCCATGCAAGCATGGCACTGGCATATGCATCTGCCTGGCCTCTGGAGAGGGCTTCAGGGAGCTTTTACTTATGGCAGAAGGCAAAGCAGGAGCAGGCAAGACACGTGGCAAAAACAGGAGTAAGAGAGAGCACAGAGGTGCCATGCACTTTTAAACAAGCAGACCTCATGTGAACTCAGAGAAAATCTCACTTATCACCAAGGGGATAGTGTTAAATCATTCACGAGGAATCTGCCCCCACGATCCAATCACCTCCCACCAAGCCCCATCACCAGCATGGGGAATCACATTTCAACATGAGATTTGGAGGTGATAGACACTCAGTATATCATTCAGCACCATGGCCCCTAAAATATCATGTCCTTCTCACATTGCAAAATACAATCATCTCTCCCAACAGTTCCCCAAAGTCTTAACTCATTCTAGCCCCAATTCAAAAGTCCTAAAGTCCAAAGTCTCATCTGGAGATGAGTTTCTTCCACATATGAGCCTGTGAAATCAAATACAAGTTACTCACTTTCAAGATACAATGGGGGTACAGGTATTAGGTAAACATTCTTATTCCAAAAAAGAGAAATCAACCAAAAGAAAGGGGCTACAGGCCAGCAGGGCAATCATTAAATCTTAAAGCTCCAAAATAATCTTCTTTGACCCCATGTCCCACATTCAGGGTACACTGGGGCAAGGGGTGGGCTCCCAAGGTCTTGGACAGCTCCACCCCTGTGGCTTTGGAGGGTGCAGCCCCTGCGGCTGCTCTCACAGGCTTTCAAGTTCCTGTGGCCTTTCCAGACCCCCACATTTCCCCTTGGCATTGCCCTAGTAGAGATTCTCTGTGATGGCTCCACCCCTGCATCAGCCTTCTCCCTGAGCACCCAGGCTTTCACATACATCCTCTGAAATCTAGGTGTAAGTTGCCAAGCATCCTTTACTCTTGCATTTTGAGCAGCTACAGGCTTAACACCATGTGGAAGCCACCAAAGCTTATGGTTTGTGCCCTCCAGAGCCATGACCCAAGCTACACGTGGGACCCTTTGAGCCAAGGCTGGAGCCAGAGAAGTGAGGATGCAGGGATCAATTTCCTGGGTGGCTTAGGCCATTGGCACCTCGGACCTGGCCCACAAAACCATTCTTTCCTCCTAGGCCTCTGAACCTGTCATGGGAGAAGCTGCCTTGCAGATCCCTAAAATGCCTTCAGGGCCTTTTTCCAATCATGTTGGCCATCAGCACTTGGCTCCTTTTTAGTCATGCAAATCTCTCTAGTAAGTTGTTGTTCTGCAGCCCACTTGGATGCTTTCCCTGAAACTGGGCTTTTCTTTTCTACCACATGGACAGGCTGCAAATTTTTCAAATTTTTATGTTCTGCTTCCCCTTTAAATATAAGTTCCAATCTTAAGTCATTTATTTGCCCATATATCTGCCAGTCCACCTCTTAAAGGCTTTATTGCTTAGAAATGTTTTCTGCCAGATACCCTAAATCATCATTGTCAAGTTCAAAGTTCCACAAATCCTTAGGACATGAACACAATGCAGGCAAGTTCTTTGCTAAAGCATAACAAGGGTGACCTTTGCTTTAGTTCCCAGTAAGTTCCTCATCTTCATCTAAGATCTTATCAGCCTGGCCTTCACTGTTCATATCTCTATCAGCATTTTGGTCACAACAATATGACCAGTCTTTAGGAAGTTTCAGACTTTCCTCATCGTCCTGTCTTCTTCTGAGTCCTCCACACTCTTCCAACCTCTGCCTGTTACCCAGTTCCAAAGCTGCTTCCTCACCTACAGATATCTTTATAGCAATGCCCCACTCCTTGGTTCCAATTTTCTGTATTAGGCTGTTTTTGTGTTGTTATAAAGAAACATCTGAGACTGGGTAATTTATAAAGAGAAGAAGTTTAATTAGAGTTCTGCAGGCTGTGCAAGCATGGCACCAATATCTGTATCTGTTTGGCTTCTAATGAGGCCTCAGGGAGCTTTCACTCCAGTTAGAAGGTGAAGTGGAAGCCAGCACATCATGGGAGAGCAGGAACAAAAGAGTGAGGTGGGAAGTGCCACACACTTTGGTGATAAGTGAGTACTTGCTCAGAGTTGCATGGAAAACTCACTGAATTTGCATGGAACTCTGAGCAAGAACTCACTTATCACCAAGGAGATGGTGCCAAACCATTCATGAAGAATCTGCCCCCAGAACCAATTACCTTCCACCAGGTCACACCTTCAACATTGGGAATCACATTTTAACCGAGATTTGGAGGGAACAAACATCCAAACCATATCGATGGGTCTCTAGGTTAAAATCAAGGTGTCCAGAGGGCCGTGTTCCTCCTGAAGTCTTCCATCTTCTATAGACTGCTCACTTTCTTTGGCTTGAGGCTCCTTCCACTGTCTTCAAAGCCAGCAATGGTACCTGGAGACTTCCTTGCACTTCATCTCTCTGATCTCTCCTGCCTCCCTCTTCCACTTTTACAGACCCCTGTGATTACACTGGAGCCAGCAGAATAATTTCAGATATTCTCCTTACTTTAAGGTCAGCTGATTAACAACCTTAATTCCATCTGTAATCTTCATTCTTCTTTGTCATGTAAGGCAATATGGGTTCTGGGGATTAGAATGTGGACATCTTTGGGGGAGCCATTATTCTGCTTTCCATAAGATGTAAAGTACCTGTTTAGTTCTAGTACTTTTCTGTCATAGAGAATTTATTTTTTTCAACTGAAAACACAGACAGACTAATTAAAACTTAATTTAATGCTAATGCAGCAAACAGGTTTACCACTTTGGGTTGAATTGTTTCTCCAATTCTGGGATCCTAAGAAAATCTTCTCTAACACCCCCATTTCACAGATGAGCACTTGGGGCTCAGTGACTCACGTGGCATTGAACAACCAAGACAAAATTGGAATCTGGTGTTCTGTGGTTTCTCCTTATCACATTCCACCATCATGAAGCCCCTTGTAGTTACTGCTCCAAAAACTGGTGACTGTCCCCTTATTCAACAGAGTGGACTGACCCACAAGGCAGCCTACAATGGCTGATCAAAACACCCATGTATATTCCAGAGAAAATTCTTGGAAAGCACAATTTTTTTTTTTAATGCTAGGACAGAAAAAGTTTCATCAGCATTCAGAGTATTTTTTTAAAATTCTGACATGTATACACAAGCCTTTCATCCTTTGTATAATCAAAGGCCTTCATACAATAAAACTACTAGGTTGGTGCAAAAGTAATCACAGTTTTGCATCAACCTGACACATCCACCAAGTTTTGAAGGGAAAATATTTTATTAAAGAATCTTGTTGGCTGAGCACAGTGGTTCATGCCTATAATCCCAACCCTTTCAGAGGCTAAGGCAGGTGGATTGCTTGAGTCCAGCAGTTCAAGGCCAGCCTGGGCAACATGGCAAAGACCCCGTCACTACAAAAAACACAAAAATTAGACAGGCCTAGTGGCACACAACTATAGTTCCAGCTACTTGGGAGGCTGAGGCAGGAGAAAAGCTTACCCCAGGAAGTTGAGGGTGCACTGAGCCATGATTGTGACACTGCACTCCACCCTGGGTGACAGAGCAAGACCTTATCTCAAAAAAAAAAAAAAAAAGAAAGAAAAAAGAAAATTCTGTGGCCCAAAAAGTTGGTGTCTACATGTGAAGGGACGTGAAAGAAGTTTGGAGAAAGCACACAGGTATCCCTGGGCATCTGTGTTCAGGATCTGCTTCAGCTTACTAAGAGAAAAACCCTATAACATAATACGATAACATGTCTATAATCCCACTCTAAAATCACAGGTGACACCAGCAAAAACTGGGAAGTGGGCCTAGATATAATATGGGAACTAAAGACTACTAATATTCTCACTTTACGTGGAGGCTAATCAGCATTTAGTGCTTTATTTCTACGTCAGTGGCTTAATAAACATAAATGTGTTTAAAATACTAATATTATTAAAAGCATTTTGATAACAAAGTATATTACTAGTAGAATTTAAAATAAAATTGCTACAGAAAAGAGCAAAGAAAACAGAGTTCCTTTTTTTAAAAAAACTTACTAGGAAAATAGCAGGAAAAAATTTTTTTAATGAGAATAAAACAAGATAAAGAAAGGAAGCACAATGACATCTGTAATAATAACATACACATCTACCCTTAACTGCAAAGTAAAAGACAGCCACATGGCTTGATTTGGTTAGTTCAAGCGGTGAGTTAATCAAATTCAACCTAGTATTATTTAACAGCCCTAACACTTAAAAGAAATTGGCACATAAGCATTATTAAGTGATTAGGCAAAGATGTAACAGCTAAAGGCAAGAAGAAATAAAATAAATATAAGAAGAGAAAGTAGGAGTTTTCACATTCTTATCAGGTAACAGAGAATTAGAAGAAAAAAGCCATTTCCTGAAATGAAGAGAGTTATAGTATTTTGATGATAAAATCCAAAAGGAAACCATGAAAGTCATAAATCTTTAAGCTCCAAATAATATTTTTCAAAATACAGTAATCACAAATTATTCGAGGAATAAAGATAAGTTAACAGGAGTGGAACCTTCCTCCATCTTTCACAGTTGAAGTATGCAAATACGTATACACCTGAGTGGGGCATAGACAAAGAAGTTCCAAATAACAATAAGATTTATTATGTTTACAGAAAGTTTGGTGTCTTACGAGAGAAAAGGATGATATATTTCCTATCATGCTTACAAAGAATATTGGCAAATAGTAATTATATAGTACGCTATATACTCTCATAAGCCCAAAAAACAGAAAAAAAGACCGTCCAAAATTACCACATCACAAATTATTCTCTAAAAAAACAATTGCACCACAACATGGAGAAACTCTGTCTCTACTAAAAATACAAAATTAGCCGGGCATGGTGGCACATGCCTGTAATCCCAGCTACTCGGGAGGCTGAGACAGCAGAATTGCTTTAACCCAGGAGATGGAGGTTACAGTAAGCCAAGATCACACCATGGCACTCCAGCCTGGGCAATAAGAGCGAAACTCTGTCTAAAACAAAAAACAATTCCACTAAAAATCAGGCACACCACTAAGGATTATTTGGACACTAATGAAAGTGAAAACAAAATTTATAAAAACGTCTGGAATGCTGATGCCGTTATACACCAGAGCAAACCTATAGCCTGTAAGACTTTTATCAGGACATCAGAAAGAATGAAAATTACTAAAATAAGTGTTCAATTTTAAGAATGGAAAACAAGAACAAAGACAATTTAAGGAAAACAGAAAGGGGGAAAAATAACAGCAGAAATTAATGAATTAGAAAGTAAATTCTAGACAAAATACACAAATCTAAGAGTGGATTCTTTGTAGAAAAAAAATTTCTGATCAAACATTTAGCAGGCCTAATCAAATAGAAAAAAGAAAAAACCTACATATATAAAACTGGGAAAAACAATGAATATGACCACAGACACGAGTAAAAATTGTGTAATATTGTATTCTGACAAACTAAAATTTTAAATTAAATAGATGATTGGTAAAGAAAACATAAATGATGCCAAAACGCTTAATGAATAAATAGGGAAGAAAATTTCACAATTTTCTAAAATTCCTTGTGGAGAAAGATGGAAGACTTTTCCATTTTTTATGGCAATCTCTACATAGATATTTGAAAAAGTGAAAAACTCCAGAAATATAAATTTAGAGACCAATCTTCCTCATAATTATAAATGAAAAAATTCTAAATCAAATATTGACAATTTAATTTGTAAATGCAGTCTAAAATTATTATATCATGTTCAAGAACAATTTCCTCTAAGAATGAAAAAATTATTTACTATGGAAATTTCAAAAGAATTTACTGCATTAGGTCAAAAGAGAAGATGCTCAAGGGTACTGATTCTGGATAAAAGAAGTGACAAATTATATTTTAGAAAAGAAATATCAACATTAAAATTCTTCCCCCAAAGAATTAATAGGCATAATTAATTTTGTTTAAATCCAGTAAGATTTTGGAAACATGGTAATAAAAGCTAAAGTACATCTGGGAGAAGGGAATACTTAATAATTGGACCATTCAGTTAGAAAAGCAAGAGATATATAAGTTGATTTCAGAAAATACATAAAATTTATGAATATGTAGTATAATTACATGTAGAAGCATATATATTGTGATATTAGTTAAAATAACAAAAATGAAAACAAATTTGAAGGTACAATACAATACTCTAAACCTAGACTATTAGGTATAGAAATTATGGAATAACTATATAGAGATTTCAAGGCAGATGTTAAACATCATATAGAAAAATATTACACCAGTAAGTCCATGTTCACATATTTAAAATGATCCCAATCCTACAAATGTATATGCACGTAAACTATATATGTAATACATAAAATATATTTGTGCTGTCCCCAAAACATTTTTTATTTATAAAAAAAAGCCACAATGTGATATCAGCCATAACAATCCACATCAACAATGTGACATTGCTATGTTGATTCTCTCTAAATGACATGTTTTTGGATGACTATTATTTTCTTTTTGTGCTTTTCTGTATTTTCATATTTTCTGAAAGGAATGTGTTATAATATCAGAAAAGATATTTTGTATTAATCACACCACACTAGTATTGTGCATAATGTTTTGCATAATTCTAATCACAGAAATCTGAAAATCTTATAAAATTGTTAGCACTTTCCCCAGAAAAAATAAATGCATTATATACAAGTAAGCATCAAATTTTATATAACGTTACAGATTTTACAGACCCACTGAAGCCCATTCAAGAGCTCTAGGTGAGAAACACTGTGGAAAAGCTCAAAGAAATTCCTTATGCATTATCTCAATGGAGTCTCATCAAAACTTTGTAAATAGGAATAGCTACTATTTTTACCAATTTAAGAACGAATAAACTATGTCTCAAAGAGGTAAAGAACGCACAGTTGACAGGGAGAGAATTCACACCAGTAGCCACATCCTGTTGCCTTAGCATTGTGAGTTTCATGTCGTAGCACAGGGTGGTTTATTATATACAGAACAGGATATTGTCAAATAACAAAACCAGACCTTCCTTGAATCCTGATTCACTCGTGAAATTTTGAAAAATCTCCTGACTTTATCATGCCTTGGTTTCATCATCAATAAAGTAGAGATAATAACACTTGCCCTGCATATCCCCCAGAGTTGTCATAGAGATAAAATGTAGGGGGAAGCACTTGCAAACATAATTTATCTTTATTATTATTAATACATAAACGTGTCTATTACGAATCTATTACAACTCAGGCCAGCACTGGGGTAAGTGCTGATGGGACCTAGGTGGGGGAAGAAAAAGACAAAGCATCTTACTAAAAGGCAATTAAAACGCACCATTCTAGTTCAAAAAGTCTGTTTCCATGAGTAATTAGCAATCTATTATGCATCTGACAATGGTTTGTTGGCTATTAACATCAGTTCCGTATGGCCATCCTATAAAGGGAATCAACAAAGCAGGGAGTTCCCAGCTTTAAAAAATGTTTGCTTTCACAGGTATGTGTGTAATTTACGTCTGTGATTTAATTTCAATGATTAAAATTTTAAGTTAATTTTGAAGTCTGCTCTTTTTCCACTGCATTCATCACAGACTTGCTGAAGACTCCAGGACAATTAAGGCACATAAAAGCATAACAAAGCTCCCTCTCCCTATTTGACGCTATCAGCCTTCATATTCTTACTGTTAGAGATAATCCACACGCCTTGATACCCCGGATACTTTGGTTGCATAAGTAGGCTAGGTCTTTCATAAATGTGAGTTGAGCTGAAGTATGTGAATAAGATGCGGAGTTAGTGCTCCCTGAGGTGCTCCAACCGTGACTAGCTGGGTACCATCTCACCTCCATGCAACTCAGTTTTCTCATCAGTAATCTGGGTATCATGAAGCCTGTTTTAATGGGAAAAGTCTCTGCAAATTGCAATGGCCCATGAAAGTGGAATAAATCATGATTTTTTGCATTTAGAACTTCCCTCAGCCAGTTCTTTCCAGTATCTTCTTCATCACAGTCTATGACATCACCTAATGTACTTAACAGTCTGCCTCTAAAACTGAACTGAGACTCACGGCCGGTGTTCTTGTTTGGGGTTTTTGCTGCAGATTGCACTCACCTATTTAGATACCCCTTGTTCACTATTCACCAGGGGATGGGCCATCTGGATCCATTATCTGTTTTATTTCTTATGTACCCCACAGAAGGGTAGTTAAAGCGAAAAACTTCACGTGCTGATCCTTTCATTCTTAGTCATAACCCTTCTACAGTTGCTCCGGAGTGACGGTACGGAACCCGTAAGTGTGAGATCACTCCAGGCTGCTCTTCTAACCTCTAAATGGAGTCAGTCCTCAGGGATGGATGGAATTTCACTGCATTTTCTCATTTCATTTGTATAATGAAATCATTGTTTGGCCTTTCGTTCTGTACTTTTGCCCTTTTCGGTCTTAAGGTGGACCATTCAGTAGCCCCTTCCTATTTTTCTACGAAAACTAAGAATCATAAATGGACTCTCATCAAATCTCAACAATTTCATGTATTTCCAAAAGTATCACATCAAATACATTCCGCCTTCACAGCAGTATCCATTTGTTATATACTTGCATGTACTTATATACACATAGAAGTGAATATGTATATAAATCTACAATGTGTGGATGTGGTAAAACTCAAACCGTCACCAGAAAAATAAATCGCTTATCATCACTGATTGGATCAGCTGTGTGATGATATGATCCACGTGTGATCGGATTCAACGCCAAAGAGCAACATGCAATGAAACATCAGCCTTCCCTGAAATCACCTGGGGTACTTGTTAAAATAGAGACAATCAGACCTCGCCCCAGAATGATAGGTGGTTTATGGAATAAACAGAGATAAAGTTTTTTTAAAAATGTATCTGTTGATTTATAGCCAAAAATCTCCCCAACATTACATGGAGGGCAACAAAAGGGAGAGTTGTTGAGTAAATTGCACAATATTCATTTAATGTGAACACCACAGTGATTAGCAAGAAGCCAGTTAAACAGAAAAATGCATGTGGTATTATGATAAATAAAAAGCCAGCATAATAATTGATGGATCAGAGAAAAAGATCAGCAGTAAATCAACATACTTGGGAAGCTTTAGTTTTGAGCAAAGATGATCATTCACATTAGTAGGGAAATAATGTATTATCTAAGAAATAGTGGTGAGGCATCTAAGCAGCTATCTAAAAAATCGTATCCTCCTTTACACTTACACCAGCACAAATTCCAGAAGAATGAATGAAAATAAAGCCATAGAAGCAATAAAGAAGAGCATAGAAAATATTATAATCTCAAAATAAGAGAGTTTTCCAACTGTAACCTAAAACCCAAAAGACAATTAAAAATACTGATCAATCCAACTGTGTCCAGGCTTGTTTTAGAAGCTTTTCTCCCCAAATAAACACCATAAACAAAATAAAAAGACAAAGAACATACTGGAGAAAACATTTACAACTCTTAATGTACAGGGCTAACTAATACATGAGTCATTAAAAGTCAGTATTTTAAAATTCCATTAAAAGTGGGTAGATGACAGAAAACATACAGAAAATAAAATGTGATAGTTTTCATCATATACAAAGTTTCTCAACCTTATTGTAAAGAAATAGACAACAAAACTTCAGAAAGATACTATATTTCACTTAGGTTAACAAAGATCAAAAACCTGATGACACACTATGTTGTGAAGAAATGAGCACTGTCATTCATTGCTGGTGGGCGTGTAAATTGGTAAATCTCTAGTCAATTAAAATATAAAACGCACACACTATTTGACCCAGGACTTCCATTTCCCATAAATTTCTCACGTAGTTGAGAATTTAAATTTTAAAGGAAAATGATAACTCTTTCTTGGTCACAGTCCTAAGGTATCAACAAGTCACTACCACAACTTGTTATAACGACATCAAAATCGGCCGGGCGCGGTGGCTCACGCCTGTAATCTCAGCACTTTGGGAGGCTGAGGCAGACGCATCACGAGGTCAAGAGATGGAGACCGTCCTGGCCAACATGGTGAAACCCCGTCTCTACTAAACATACAACATTAGCTGGGCGTGGTGGTGCACGCCTGTAGTCCCAGCTACCTGGGAGACTGAGGCAGGAGGAACACTTGAACTGGGAAGACAGAGGTTTCAGTGAGCCAAGATCGCGCCACTACACTCCAGCCTGACAACAGAGCGAGACTCTGTCTCCCACACACACACAAAAACACATCAAAATTGATCAGTGACAATCCACTTTAGTAACATACTTCTGAAAGCTAGCCAATCAGTAACAGCCATACTTCTGAAATCCAACTATTAGCAACAGGCACACTCCAAATGCCAAGCTTTCACCGCTAAAGGTCAATTAATTTCCACACACACTTCTCACAGTGTTTTAATTCCTGAACTTAATGCTTCCCAAACCCTATATATGATCAGCATTTGCTTTGTTTTAACAGAACTGTGTCCTACAAGCACTGCTGTCTCTTGTTTAGCAAGCAATAGAGTCAGATTTTTACTTTAGATATTGAGTGGCAGCCTTTTCCTTCCATCCAAGAACTAGAACATAGGAGAGACAGCATACGCATAAAGATGTTCTACTCTTTTTCAAAGCATTGTTTAGCATAGCAACAGATTGCAAACAATGTAAATAATCTCGAAGGACCTGTAAATTAGAAAAACAGAAACATCAGATGTGTCCTAGAAAGGGAACTAGCTGGCATGGGGCAAAGAAGGAAGGAGAGACAAATACATTTCATATACACAATTTTGGAGTTCTTAACATTTTGCCCCATTGGCAGATATTACATATTAAAAAGTAATTGATTTAAAGTCAGAATTTTAAATTGTATGTGTAAAAGGAAAAAATACATATGAAGTTGGTATTAAACCAGTAACTGTTGCTATGCTAAATTATCAGTGGAATAGTTTTTTCAATGTCTCTTTCCCTAAACCTTTCATAATGTTGTGATATAACCTGTCATTTTAAATGGAAATGATTTCTAAATTTCATGCACAATATCAAACCAAAATGCAGCAAATGAGATTATTCCATTTTAAATTGGCATATAACCACAATATTGAAGGCGCATAAAGCTAATTTCTCTTATTAGGAGAAATAACCAAGGAGAAAAGAGGAATTGGAGAAGTCCAATTACATTGCATGAGAGAAACTGACAGAACAAAATCTTCTTGTAACATTAAAAGGCATCAGGCAAAGCCCAAAAGCTCTGTGAGACTTAGAGCTAACACTTCCATTCCCAACAGCTTGGAGAGCAACACTCTTGTTGCACTGGCACTCAGGTGCAACTATAGACACATGTAACTATTTACTTGCAAAAATAGACAAGTAATGCATGCGTATTGCAAACTTTGCAATTACTTGTCTATTTTTTAAAGTTAACCTAGTAAAGAGTAGACACATATTTTGCTTTATTTTAAATTAGTTCTTTCTCCCTGATACACAAGTCCAGGGAAGATCCCAGAAGCCTCTACTTCCAGAAGACAGCTACACGTACAGCACAATAGCCATCAGAAATAACATCTCCCACTATCACACTTGCTGAGTCACTCAAGTCCTCAAAAAGCAAAAAAAAAAATAGACCTTAATTTTCTTACCACTGTGCAGTGTGCTCTTGGAATTCAGAAGCCAGGTTAAGCTTTCTTCTTTCAACTGGAGAACTCTAAAAGGAGGAAAGAATAAAACAACTGAAATCATGTTGCTTAAAAGCTATCCTGAGCTGTTGAGTGGGGAATAAAACAGTACATTAAAATGATCCAAAGTATCAAACAGAACTATTTTCATCCATCATTGGATAGTGACAGATAACTCAGACTGTGCCGACTTGCACGGTGAGGTTAAGTTGCAGGGTTTCAGCCACCCATTAATCCTAAGGAAATTCACAAGGCATATTTGTATTATTCCATCACTTAAGACAACTTTAATCCAGTCCCCCATTCCATTTTCATTTCTAGTCTTGAAATACTTAACACAGGGTAAACTGATTACAGAAAAAAGTAACAGTCTTGGCATAGAATTTAATTTTGCAGTTTATTCATTTTAATTGGTGACTATACTCAAAACTCCTGACAAACAAGAAATTTGAAAGATCTGATGATTAAACTGTTAATCCAAACTTCCTCCTGCACAAAAAATTGTAATTTTTAGGACGAAAACCAAAAGGCAAACTTTGAATATATTTGTATTTCTTTTCATGTTTGAGAAATCACTTAACTAATCACTCGTATCAGTCTTATACATAAAATTTAGAGTTTTAAAAGTTTTTTTCAAAGGCTGTCATTAGGCAATCTGGCAATATCTAATAAAATTAAAAATACGGAAGGCCAGGCACCATGGCTCATGCCTGTAATCCCAGTCTTTTGGAAGGCCAAAGTGGGGATATTGCTTGAGCCTGGGAGTTCTAGACAAGCCTAGGCAACATAGAGAGAGACCTAGACTCTACAAAAAAATTTTTAAACATTAACCAGGCATGGACATGCATGCCTGTAGTTCCAACTACTTGTGAGGCTGAGGCGGGAAGATTCTTTGAGTTCAGAAAGTCGAGGCTGAAGTGAGCGGTGATTATGCCACTGTACTCCAGCCTGAGTGACAGAGCAACCCTGTCCCAAAAAATAAAATAAAATAAAATCCTTATGCTACAATTCCATTTCTGGGGATCTGTAAAGGCACGTGTACCATGACACTCATTACAGCATTGCCATTTGGAGGTCAAGAACTAGAAACCATGTTAATGCCCATAGATGAAAGAATGGTGGGATAAATCCATGGAGCAATGTTATATTCACTGGACAGAATAAGAAGCATTCATGGAAAGTAATTAAATAGCATTAATTATATGTTAAAGAATTTTGTCAATGATTTTGATTGGGAAAAGCAGTAGGCAGAAAGAGAACAAAATGGTTTTGTAATAAAATGGTTACTCTATATATATATAAAAAATATGTGTATATATGTAGATATTATATATATATATACACACACACACACACATATATACATATATAAACAAATTGTAAAACTAAGCCTTCATATCAATTATTCCCAATCAAGAGTGATATTGCCTGCTAGGGATATTTCATGATGTCTGGAGACATCAAGGCTGTGGGAAGCATGCTCTTAGCACCTGGTGGGTGGAGGCTAGGGATGCTGATAAACATGCCTCAGTGCACAGGACAGCCCCCCACCTCAAAGACTTATCTGGCTCACGTGTCAAAAGCACTGAGGCTGAGACATTCCTGTATGTGGTGATGACATGATTTTATAATTAAATTACATAGGTATAGAAAATGTGTGGAAGCTCACACACCAGGATGTACACGTAGCTCATCTAGCGAGAGATGGGGGTGGGGATGAAGGCTGAGATGCTAGTGGAGAGGAAGAAGTAGTAGATGGAGGTGCCCAGGTTAGGGTCAGTTTTATAATACAATCTTTTCTCTTATATCTTGATATGCTTCCGTTCTGTGTTTCCACCCAAATCTCATCTTGTAGCTCCCATAATTCTCACGCATTAAGGGAGGAACCCAGTGGGAGACAATTGAATCATGGGGGTGGGTCTTTCGCATGCTGTTCTTGTGATAGTGAATGCGTTTCATGAGCTCTAACAGTTTTAAAAAGGGAAGCTTCCCTGCACAAGCTCTCTCTTTGCCTGCTGCCATCCACGTAATATGTGACTTGCTCCTCCTTGCCTCCTGCCGTGATTGTGAGGCCTCCCCAGCCATGTGAAACTGTAAGTCCAATTAAACCTCTTTCTTTTGTAAATTGCCCAGTCTTGGGTATGTCTTTATCAGCAATGTGAAAACAGATGGATACATACCTGTATCAAATTACCTTGAAATTATTACTGTCATGTTTCTTTTTGTTTCTTAGATGCAGCAAAGTAAAGGCATAACTTTAAAATTTCACTAAACCACACTCTTCCCAGATAAATGAAAAATAAACCCAACTTGGAAGGAAATCCCAACTTAAAGGCCATCAAAGGGAGAGAAATGATAACTTAGCCAGCGTGGCCTTTGGCCAATCTTTGTACAATATTGCTTCTATTCTCCTAAATAATCTTGTTGATTTCAGTTAATTTGAACTGGCCTCTCCCTCTTCCACTGTTCATATAAGTAGTTTAGTATTTTTATTACATGATAGGGCATTCAATTTTAAATATAGCAGAGCACCAAAAATATGAAAAGTCATTCATTAACTTTGCACAGATGTGAGTATGGCTGTTGTAGTTTTCCTGCTAGCAAATCCACAAAATACACTTCAAAATGAGTATTCTGCCTTATGTCAGATGTGAACCACACCTAGTCAATGCCATTTCTGAATTAAGAGGTAGTACTTTTTGTCATCTTTCCTAAACTGCTAGTCTTCAGGTGTTTTGTGTAGATTTTAGCAAAAGCACAGAGCTTCATTGTATTCTGAGTAAACCTTTCTTTGATGAAAGCCCTTGTGAAGCTTGTATATGGCTACATGGCATTACTGTCAGACATCAGCGCCACCAAGAAAAAGTACCTATTCTCACTAAATGCCACATGTCAGGTTACTGCATACACATAAAATGCCAGGAATACAGAGGGTGCTATGGGAGGCCAAACTGATCCTCACTATTCATCAGGGGAAAATAACATTTTTTTGTACTCCTATTTCTGACTCTTCCCAGGCCCTTGCCCCTTGATTCCATTCATCCTGCTCTCACTGGGATGATAAATTCTCCTTCTTCCATCTTTTGCTCCCATCAGTTCTTCTCTCACTCCTTCCTGATGATTTTATTTTATTGTGGAATATTTCCTTACTGGACTGTAATGTTCTGTAATTCTCAGCATAAAGTATTTTTCCACCTGAAGTCTCCTTATCCAAATATCTATCCTCAAGCTATTGTCTGATTACACTTCCAATCTCATGAAGATGCTGCCTCCGGTCCAGCCTACATATCCACACTCATCTGTGTGCACTAAGTGCTTGTTTTCTGATTACCCCTCTGATGAGATGACACCACAACCCTTTGATGCCCACTCTGTTCTGATTCTCAAGGTCTATTTTAACTTTCTTGGTTATGTCACAAAACACAGATTATAAGACTATCAGAGTAAAGCCGGGAGCGCTGACCCACAGTAGCCAATAGGTTTCAATTCCCCTGCTAATGCCATTCATTGGAAAGTTTGTTTTTGCAGTGTCCAGAGGAATGCCTGTAGGGGAGGCCACCATGATGCATTGGCAGTGCTGGCATCAGTAGAAGTGGGTAGTGGCAGTGGACATGGCCAGTACCTGTTTATTGCCCAAAACTAGTCATAAGGGACCTTTCAATGACAGGGAAAATCTAGGGTATATGTGCCTGGTCTATGTCCCTGAAGTGCATTTAAGAGTGTGGATATATACATAGACATGCACACAAACCACATGTGTGTGTCTCCCATGTGGAAAAGACCAAAAGTGTTTGTAAGCTGTAGACAAGATACCAGCAGAGATTTCTTCTTGTTTCTTCCACATTTTCCAGGAAAGTCCAAATTCCTTCCTGACATAACCTTCTTCCCTAGCCTTCTGTTGGGCAACTCTTTGAAGAGCCACCCAGAACATGCTTCTTGCCAGCTCTCGTGACTGGTTCCTTCAATGTATGCAAGTGTCTGCTCGAAGGTCACTGTGATGGTTAATATTAGGTGTCATCTTGATTGAATCTGAAGGATGCCTACATGGCTAGTAAAGTATTATTTTTGGATGTGTCTGTGTGAGAGTTGCCAGAGGAGACCGACATTTGAGTACGTGGACTGGAAGAGGAAGACCCACCCTCAATGTGGGTGGGCACCACCCAATTGGCTGCCAACATGGCTAGAACAAAACAGACAGAAGGGATTTGCCTTGTCTCAGATGAGACTTTGGACTTAGATGTTTGAGTTAATGCTGGAATGAGTTAAGACTCTGGGGGACTGTTGGGAAGGCATGACTGTATTTTGTAACGTGAGAGGGACATGAGATTTCAAGGGGCCAGGGGCAGAATGATACAGTTTGAATCTGTGTCCCCACTAAATCTCACGTGGAAATGTAATCCCCAGTGCTGGAGGAAGGGCCTGGCGGAAGGTGAGTGGATTATGAAGGCAGAATTCCCACGAATGGTTTATCACCATCCCCTTGGTGCTGTTCTTGTGACAGTGAGTGAATGAGTTATCACAAGACCTGGTTGTTGTACAAGTGTGTGGCACCTCCCTGCTGTCTCTCTTCCTCCTGCTCCAGCCATGTAAGACTCCTGCTTCCCCATTACCTTCTGCCATGATTGTAAGATTCCTGAGGCCCCCCCAGAAGCAGAAGCCACTATGCTTCCTGTATAATCTGCGGAACCATGAGTCAATTAAACCTCTTGATATGGTTTGGCTGTGTCCCCACCCAAATCTCATCTTGAATTGTAGCTCCCATAATTCCCGCATGTTATGGGAGGGACCCAGTGGGAGATAATTGAATCATGGTGATAGTTCCCCTATATTGTTCTCATCGTAGTGAATAAGTCTCATGAGATCGGATTGTTTGATAAGGGAAACTCCTTTCACTTGGCCCTCACTCTTCTCTTGCCTGCCGCCCTATGAGATGTGCCCTTCACCTATCATCATGATTGTGAGGCCTCCCCAGCAACATGGAACTGTGAGTCCATTAAACCTCTCTCTTTTGTAAATTGCCCAGTCTTGGGTATGTCTTTATCAGTGGCATGAAAACAGACTAATACACCTCTTTTCTTACAAATTACCCAGTCTCAGTTATTTCCTTACAGCAGTGTGAGAATGGACTAATACAGTCACCTCCTCAGAGAAGCCACGTCTGACTGCTGTATGAACAGGGCCTGGCCCTGCCTCCTGGCTGTTCAGTCCCAGCCTCACTCTATTCTATAAGCCAGCATCATTTTCTTCACAGCATGTGTCCCCTTCTGATGTAACACTATCAATGTTTGCTGGGTTATGTGAATCTTAACCCTGTGTTCATCCCCTGTCCATGCTCACTGTGTTGTGATCACCACCGTGGGAAAGGCTGGGGTGTCCTCTGGACCAGGCATCTACCACAGGGCAAGGCATGAAGTGGACACTGGACAGAGGTTCATGCAATTTCTTAATCTGTTTTCTGTACGTATGAGGAAGAAAGGCCCAGAGAGATGATGCAACCCAGCCAAGGTCACTCAGTAAATACTAATAAGTGAACATTTCATTTGAGCCCAGAATCCCTTACCCTCAAGCACTGGCTCAGATTTAATTTACTTTGTTTTGTTTTGTCTTTCAGAAAAAACTATAAATAACTGATGCAGACTGTTTTTTCCCCAAGGGAAGCCCAGAAAAGTGACTGTATATTCTATGAAGAACATAAGTATGTCTCAGTCATGAGCCAGACATTTTCAAGTAATTCTCAGGAATTCTCAAGGAATTCTGAGTTCTGACCCTCCTCTTCCCATGGTGAACTCAGAGCCACAAAGTCTGCTGCACACAGAGCTTCTACAGATGCAAATCTGAGAACCCTGTTGGCTCAAAGGTATCACTGCCGCTCATGCTAAGTTGCTTTGCCTCAGCTTCCAAAAAACCTCACTGAAAAAGCAGGCTCAAATTCTAATACCCCTTATCTTGAGTCCCTGAGACAAGTCACCTCCTTGCCCCAAGGCTCCCATCATCTCCTTCTCCTTCTTCCTCCTCTTCCTCCTCCTCTTCTTCCTATTCTCTCATTTGGCTCTTCATTTGTGTTTCGATTATTCCTTGCACCTAGTTCTTTTACAACATCCATGGCACTTCTTACTGTTAGGTATTTGCTTATATACACAGTGAGCATCCTAGATTTCAGAACCAAGCATGTGCCAAGTGTCTTGTATGTTACAAAGTTAATTTATTTAATCCTCCCAATACATTTATGCAGCCAATATTTGTATCCCAGTTTTAAAGATTAAGGCAACTGGGTCTCAGACAGATGAATTCACTTGCCCCCTGATAGTAGAGCTCACAGACACAGCCTGTCCCAAAGTCCAGTTCATCTCTTTACATCCTTGTAAGTCATTATAATCCCTTTGTGACTTACATGAAATGCAGAATGGGGAGAGAGTGTAGGGAGAATGGGAGACAGGCAGGCAGTATAGAAGAGGTAAGAGCTTGGGCGTTGGAGTAGACTTTGTGTTTGAATCTTTATGAACTATGGACACGTGATGTAACCATTCCAAGCTTCACAATTCTCTTCCAAGCTTTACAAATCTCTCTTTCAAAAAGTAAAGAGAGGATAACATTTTCCTCATAAAACTGATACAAGATTAAATAAGAAAATATATGAAATGTATATTTGCCCCAGAGTCTAAAGGATAAGTGATGTGTAAATACATTATCTAGGAAACGCCAGAGGGGCGCCAGTGTGTACATCGGTGGGGCTAAGTATCTGGAGGCCCTGGTTTTGGGCCTGTGTGCAAAACCTTAAGGTATAGCAAGATAGGAGTCCTGAGCTGTTCTGACCCTGGAGATGTGGGCTTAACTACAAGTGCCTATTACCATGTCTTCCCCAGCCACCGACAAGCTAGAATGCCTAAGATCACCAGACTGCCAGGAACAGCTGGAAGGACACCAGCATATGATAGGGGACAGAGATCCAGAGCACTTCAGGAGACCACGGAGAGCAGGCACCATCTTCCACTGAAGGGGAGGCTGTTATTAATCGGGGAAAATAATTGTTCTCAAAATCCTGGTTCTTTTAAAATGCAACTACCATATTTTATTTTTCTAGTGAGTAGAGTCACCAAATTTAGCAAATAAAAACGCGCTATAGCTAGTTACATTTGAACTTTAGGTAAGCAACGAGTGAATTTTTATTGTAAGCATTTCCCATGGGATATTTGGTAACCTTAGCTCTGAGCAATGTTGATTTCTAGGTATCCCTTCTCTAGTTTAACCATCAGAGATGCGACTGTGTTTGAAAACATTGGTTCCCAGATGTCACAGGAATGGTTGATAAAGGATGGCTCTTACAATTCTGAATCAAGGAAAGACCCAGGAACGCACAAGTATTCTATATCTTAACCACTGTCCCCAAACAGCATTGCTATTGCTATTCTTAATTCTCTCTGCAGTGGCAACTAAAACCCCTCATTCTGCACACGTGAAGTGTCTCTCCACTGTACGTTGTTTGTTTCCTTTTAATTTTCAAAATTCATATTCTTCACATTAAAATACCAGACACTTACATTAAGACAGAGTCTCTGTCTGTGGCTCAGGCTGGAGTGCCGTGGTACAATCATACCTCTCTGCAGCCTTGACTTTCTGGGCTCAAGCAATCCTCCCAATTGCCCCTTCCCTCGTAGCTGGACTACAAGCATGTGCCACAACGCTCAGCTCCTTTTAAAAATTTTTTGTACAGACATGGTCTCGTTATGTTGCCCAGGCTGGCCTCAAACTCCTGAACTCAAGCAATCCACCTACCTCAGCCTCCCAAAATGTTGGAATTACAATGCACCCAGCTCTTTCTTCTAAATAAATCAACAACACTTTGATTTCTATTTTTAATCACTCCATCCCCATACGAGATCACTATTAATCCTGGTTGAAATTTCCCACAAATTCAGTGCTGTCTTGCTTCGCACTATCAAAAGTTATCCTTATGGCCTACAAGGAATTATTGGGTTGGTGCAAAAGTCATTGTGGTTTTTGCCATTACTTTCAATGGCAATGGCAAAAACAGCAATGACTTTTGCACCAACCTAATACAACTACTTAAGATTGTGATGTGAGTTCTTTAAAAGTTTGATTATCCCAAATTTGTATTTAAAAAAACTACTTTGAAACGTTTTAGGTAAGTATCTATGAGTCAAAATATTTGTGAAGGGGGAAAATGACAATTTATCTGAATAGGAAAATAGTATTTCAAAGATCCTATCTCCAACTTTACTGAGGTACGACTCGCGAAGGACAGTGAGAGACGGTCCCAGTTTTGTGTCTGGTTTCATGTCTCTATTCCACCCATATGTGGAGGTCATTTGATGAGCATGGGTCCTCCTCATGGCAGGGGCAGTTCCTTATCCATGCTCATGGCCCTAATAGTGATCTTTCACGTCATTCCTTGGGCAGAAACACATTTAATTATTGTTATGCAAGAAATGTATCCTTGTAAACCATGGAACTTGTCAAAAGGTGGTTTGTAGACGTTTCTCATGCAAATAACCCTCTGGTGATTGACAGCAGTCCCTTCTAGGGCCTCTTTCCTGCAGTGCTGATTCAGTGGGGCGGGATGGCTGGTGGTGTAGGGCGGGTGTATTTTTTCTGTGCATGGGTGGTGGGGTGTGAGGGTGGGGCCAGGATCCTGATTTAACCACTACCCCAATCTGACCCAAGGGGCCCCTGTATTCTCTCAACGCAGGTGTCGAAGAAGTAATGCTGTCCCCTCTATAAATTGCCAGATATAGGAAGATGCCAGCAAAGTGACAGAGAAGGTTTATAGGTTTAAGATCTTAAAAGAACTTCAATCCAGGATTAAAGAGAAAAGCAAAACGAAAAGTTAAACTTCAGAAGGATACCTCAATCAAATGAGCCTTCCAGGGTTCCTTATTCTTCCCCAATTCCTGAGCTTGATATTGACCTGGGAAAGGTCAGGCTTTAAAGTTAAATGCAGGCTGGGCACGGTGGCTCACGCCTGTAATCCCAGCCTTTTGGGAGGCCGAGGCGGTCGGATCACAAGGTCAGGAGATGGAGACCAAGGTAAAACCCCATCTGTACTAAAAATGCAAAAACTTAGCCGGGCGTGGTGACGGCGCCTGTAGTCCCAGCTACTCGGGAGGCTGAGGCAGGAGAATGGCGTGAACCTGGGAGGCGGAGCTTGCAGTGAGCCGAGATCACGCCACTGCACTCCAGCCTGGGAGACAGAGTGAGACTCCATCTCAAAAAAAAAAAAAAAAAAAGTTAAATGCAGAACTTTTTAAAAGCTACCTCTCTGGGGCCAAGGAGGGTACACATGTGGGGCAGGACCGGGGGGGGCCATGCCGTTCCTGTGGCCCCTGCACCCCTGGTCCTGCAGCACCTAGCAACCCAGCCTGGATCGGGCATGACATGTCATGCCACAGAATTCCCCTCTGCATCTGAACATAGTCTTTCTTTCTCAGATACCCTCCATGGCCACTATTTTTCTACCACTGCTCTCTTCTGACCTAAACTGGTAAGTACAAGTTTTCCCTTTGTTAGGCAGTACAGGCATGATCTGCTTTTATCATTCAATGGCAACAATATCTTGATATGGTTACTTGGTGTCCTCTGAAAATTACTTCTTCTGGGACACAGGTCGCGTTTTGATGCAAATAAAAAAACTGTTGTCAAGGACAATAAAAGTCTTGGCTTCCTGCAAATAGCAAAATTGAGATAAGGAAGCAAAGTTCACAGCAACATAACTGAGTGGGGCTCAGCTCCAGGGCCTGACCAGTTAGGTTTCACAGCTCCACCTCCACCATCCGACTACCCCTGGGTAAGTTAATGAACCTCTCTGTGCCTCGGTGTCCTCATATTTACTTTTTTTATATCTCTTAATTTTTATTACTCATAAAAGCTTTAGTTTGAATTTAGCTTTCTGCCTCTGTGCTTGTTCCTTCAACACTTTTGACAATGATTTTCTGCTCCTCAATAAGGAAAGCATGCTTGATTCCTTCACAAGCACAGTTAGCACACATGGAACCACCACAGGCCCTGCTGACATGTTTCTGTGTTTTGGACAAGCTCATAAGATTTTAGGTCTCACAGCATGAAACCCTTGAACACGCTGAGTACAGATTTTGGTGCTATCGCAAGCTTCTTGGTGTAAAGGTAAACAATTTTACTACCACAGGTTCTGGGTAGCCGAGTGTAGTGAGAAGCTGGATTGTGGGAAAGCCTGTGATGGTTTGTCAAACACTGGATCATTCTGAGTGCCTCTAGACAGCGTCCCCAGAAGAGGAAAAAGCTCATCTTTAAATCAAAGAAAACTCCAGCACGGCCAGGCGCAGTGGCTCACACCTGTAATCCCAGCACTTTGGGAGGCTGAGGGGGGTAGATCACGAGGTCAGGAGTTCAAGACCAGCCTGGCCAAGATGGTGAAACCCCGTCTCTACTAAAAATACAAAAGAAAATTAGCCAGGCGTGGTGGCACGCGCCTGTAATCCCAGCTACTCCAGAGGCTGAGGCAGAGAACTGCTTAAACCTGGAAGGGCAGAGGTTGCAGTGAGCCGAGATGGCTCCACTGCACTGTAGCCTGGGTGACAGAGAGAGACTCCGTCTCAAAAAATAAATAAATAAATAAAACTCCAGCACCGATCTGGTGAGGAATGCTTTGAAATTTAGATGTTGGTTGATATCAAGTGCATAGAATCCAGTATGCTCAGTAAATATGAGCTCTCATCATCACAAGAAGAGAATGTTCGGAGCATTGATGCCTCCATCGGCTCCTATGAACAATGATCATAGTTCCTGTCTTTCTGTGACCTACTCAATAAGAAACTATTATTGCCACTGGTTAGTTGCATCATTCCATTGGCCACGCTAAGTACATTCATCTCCCCTTCCTTCCGTAGAGCATGAACATATATGCAGTCTCTGAGACTCTGTTATGCCTATGCTTTTCAAACCTCTGTCAATTATAGATGTGTGTGTGTGTATGTGTGTACGTGTATGTGTGTATAACTGCAACTTTGAGAGCAATGTTTGTCCCCAAAATAAAACAAGGATTCATTCTGTCTGCCCTTCTCTGATTCTCCTATCTTTCCTCTTTCTCATTCTTTCTTCTATCCTTTGTCTCTGTCACAGTCTCTCCCTCTTCCTCCCTCCCTCCGTCTCCCTCTCCCTCTCTCTCTGTTTTCCTCTCTCTCACACATACTCTCCTAAAATAGAAGCATAGTATTAAGAAGAAAATAAGTAACTGTCTAATTTCCTAACATAAACATTTCATTTTATTTCCTACGGTTCCCCCCAACTACCCATGTGAAGAGAATTGAGAAACTATACTACCCTAGAAAATCAAATGACTAGAAATAAGCTTGCAACAGTCAATCTTTAAAATCCTTTCATTCCCTCCCTACACTTTCTCTCCCTTAGCTATGTACCATTTGCCTGTAAGGCTGGGTGTCCTGGAAAATAAGTGAACATGTAGATTTGCCCATAGAGAAGCCATGCTTTCTCTGCAACTCAATTGTTATTAAATACTTCAGAGCTATCATTTGGTAAGATGAGCTAATAACCACCCTTCATCCTAACTCCTTTAATTCTTTGCCCTTAAACTGCCAACAGGGAAGAAAAGTTGGAAAGCCCCAAATTCTTTCATTGGGGCTATACCTGCAAGCATTACACTTCTAAATGAAGCCGCAAAGGCGCAAACAATGGAATAGTGAGGAACGTTGCAGAAGAAGTCATCTAAATATGCCATGAGGAGTTGTGCAGCTTCAGAATCCAGTGGACTTTTTTCAAAGGGAGAATGCAATTGGGGAAGAGAAAGTGGAAGACAGAGGGTCTGAGATCATAAAGTCTTATTCTGATGAGAACTAAAACGTTTCCTAGAAACCAGAATGGGAAGTCAGTTTTTACAGGTCCTAGCATTTCACAACTTCCGAAGATGTGCAGGTGGCTAAAACTGACTTTTTATTTCTTAAAAAAAAAAAAAACTACCTGGCATTGCATTTGCAAGAGGGCTCAGGCCTACTGCTGCTTTGTGTCAGAATAATTATCACCCAGAAGTCCACGGTACCATTTTCTCATGAGAACTACACAATAGCCAAATTTTCTGGAAACTTAAAACATCTCAAAATGCATGGTACACTTTCTTTCTTTTTTTTTAACCAAAATTTCCCTAAAATATACTGTTTTACAAGGTTAATTCCTAGAATTACAGAGGAAAAAACCCTGAAATTATGAATTCATGCAGAAGAAATTAACTACAGTAGCTTGTACTTTCTGAAATCATATTCTGTGACTTTGTTATAAAAGTTCCAGGCTAGGCATGGTGGCTCATGCCTATAATCCCAACACTAAGGGAGGCTGACGTGGGAGGATCACTTGAGGCCAGGAGTTTGAGATCAGCCTGGGCAACATATTAAGACCTTGTTTCTACAAAAAATTAAAAAATAGCCAGCTGTGGTGGCACATGCCTGTGGAAGCTACAGGAGGATTGCTTGAGCCCAGGATTTCAAGGCTTCAGTGTGAGCTGTGATTGTGCCACTGCACTCCAGCCTGGACAACAGAGCAAGACTCTGTCTCAAAAACAAACAAAAACTCCAGCATATATAAAATACTTTCTTGTTTTTCTGACCAGGGTTTCAAAAAGGGAACAACCCAAATGTGATGGTCTACCTAGTAAATCACAACCATATTCATATCTATAAACTCAAGTTGCTTAACAAAGGCAAATTAGAATTTTTTTCTCTTTAGGTATTTGTTAACACCTGTAAAGAATGGGACACAGTGGAAACTTGATGCAATATATAGTAACAACCAGTGTCAAAATGAAGAGGCCAGGCACAGTAGCTCACGACTGTAATCCCAGCACTTTGGGATTATTAAATCCCAAAGTCTCTATTAAAAATACAAAAATTAGCTGGGCATGGTGGCAGGTGCCTGTAGTTCCAGCTACTCGGGAGGCTGAGGTACGAGAATCGCTTGAACCCGGGAAGCAGAGGTTGCAGTGAGCCGAGATCACGCCACTGCACTCCAGCTTGGGCGACAGAGCAAGACGCCATTTCAAATAAATTAATTAATTAAAATAAAATAAAATGAAGAATGTAACTGAAAGAAATAAATATGACGTAAAGAGAGATTTATTTGTATATTATTTCCCTAAGACAATTTCCTTCTAGAAACTTCTAGAAGTTGAATGACTGTGCAAAAGTATCTTCTTGTTTCTTAACTTGTATTGCTGGGATGCATTTCAATGAAAATGGTAAAGTGGAATGAGATCTCTGCTTCCCTTAGTTACTCTCAGATTGAGTGGCTGGTTAACAAAAGCCGTCTTAGGTATTAGTAGCTCAAAAACCTTCTCTACATATTACAAAGCCCTACAACAAGTGAGCCCAGGAGGTCAATGAAAATGCAATGTATGGACTTTTCCTATCCAGGCAGGACTCATTTTCCATTGTTTTTATTTCTGAAATGAAGAGCATTTCCCAAGCTGTTTAAGGAAGTTGGGCTGCTTGATGATTTAAGAGACATGTGATAAACACCCAAGTTCTCCATCTTAGTCACCACATCAGCATCAGGGATGTGATAATAGCTGTACTGTCCTAAATGCATACTTTCCAAAGACTGGTCTTGTTTGTTGCTTTCTGGAAAGGAAGTGGCCAATGCACGCCTTTCTTCTTTAGGAACATCCTCCATTATATGCAGCTTCAGTAAACATCTCCCTTTGGTTTGATTTCCCACTCTTCAGACAATTAATTATACTCTTCAGGCTCCTAAGAGTAAAATCTAAATTCATTACTTTTTTTTTTTTTTTTTTT
>NW_016807866.1:4873944-4879333 GCF_001698545.2 Rhinopithecus bieti
TTTTTTTTTTTTTTTTTTTAATTTATGACTTTAAACAGAAAACTAATGTTACTGGAATAAACAGACCTTTAGAAATCAAGCCAGTAACTGTATCCCACATAACCCCCTATAAAACAAAACAAAACACACAATTAAAATAGAAAGTCAAACAAAATTAAAAAGACAAAAGTTAGACAAAAATTAAAAGCCGAAAGTGCCATGTAATTGTGTGTACAGTTTATCACCCTGTAAAGATCTAGATGAATTGGTGCAATGCAAATAAGACTTCAAATAAGTACATCAAGTTAAAAAAGAAATGAGTTCCTTTTCCCCCATAAAATTAGAAAGTGATAATAGGGAAAACAAGAAAATGTTGAAAAGATAACAGATGGGTTGGGGTTATTCTGTTTCAGACTTTACCAAGAGAAAGCGATTGGAGAGTTGCCTAATCCTGGTATCATGTTTCCGGCTATGACAGGAAGAGATAGATCATAATAGATAAAAATGGAAAATGTTGTGAAAAAATCAAATACTTCTAAGAAAGACAAAATGCAAGACTCAGCTGTGGTGAGTGTTAAAGGAAATGAGTGTCGCAACTAGATGAAGCTCAAGACATATATTTAAACATGTTCTAATGGTGGAACAGTGAGAAGAACAGCTAAGAATAATGGCCTAAGACAGTCTCAGAAACCCAGAGCCCAGCCCCCGACTCCTTACCCTCAGTGATTCTCGCCATCAAACCCCATGATCTGTCCTATTCTCAACACATCCCTTGATGGAAGTCTAATCTCAGCTTCTAGATACTCTAACCAGAGGTCTAAGTCAATCCTTTCTGAAATTTAAATTCAATTCTTTTTTTAACCTGACTCTCAAGAGAAAAATTCAGGTACTTTCTACTTCCAATTCCCTTCTCTAAACTGAAACATAATGTAATTTACTTACTCTTCTCCCCATGAAATAGCTTACAACTTTTTGACCTCTACCAATGGAATAACTCTCAAAAAAGTAAATGATCCTTACCCTCACACACCTACTCCTATGATCAAGTACCTCTGATAAATATTCAATTATGTTTTCCACTTCTTCCCAGGGAGCTGCATGCAACAGAAACTGCAAATGGCATATGAAAGTTTCCTAATTAAAAAATAAACCATATGAGTGATCATCTGCTTAACGTCTTCCTCCTCACTGGAATACAGGGTCCATAACAGCAGAGACCCTGTCTCTCATTCTCAGCTGACCCATGGCAAATACTGAATATGCATTTGCTGCATGTCTGGATCACTGAGTGAGGGAATGAATGGACCAACACAACTCAGGGCAGAATTTGTCTTTTCTCATAACCCCAGACTTTCCCATCTGTTTTGTTAACATGAGACACAACACTTCCAGAGAAGTGAACAAGCTAGTACTGAGGTCTGGGGGGCCTTCACGGAGAATGCTGGTGTTCTTGGAAAAACACGATAGTGGTCAAAGGAAAAGGAAATGCAGCCATCATTTGTTCCAAGGGAACTAAGCCTAAATCAAACACGTTTGACGACTCAGATGGGCTCCAAAAACAAATACAGAAATATTTATTACCCAAGTCGTTAGGCAGACTTAGAACAAGCAGACTTGTTTAGATCTCCTTTTATAAATAGAGTTAAGTACAATATGCCTTTTCAAAAATATATTTTCTAATTGTAAAGACTCTTGAGATTGTCTGGAAGAGAAAACAATAATAAAAATAGCAACATTCCTTGAAACATACCTTTCTGATTACTCATGAATCCTCATGAAAACATTTTGGGGTGAAAGATATTAGTATTTAGTTTAAAAATATAATCAGCAAATCCAGGAGAGAGCAGCTTCCCTGAAGATAGCTCCCAACACTGATCCTGGGACTGAAAGGGGCATGGAACGTTCTATCACCTCACTGACATTCTGGACCACCTGGGAACCAGCTGCCACTCTCATCTTTAACCCAGACACCAAGTTCACTGTCCTCATCAGGACCATGATCTTAACTTCAGATATGCATCAGAAGTAGAAGAAAAACAAAGCTGTGTTCTATAAACAGTAGTAGTATCTTACATTTTGCATAGTGCCTTGCCATTTACAATGAGCTTCTATTATTTCACTTAAAGACCAGGACAATCCTGTGAGGCAGACATGCTAGTACTATGAATCCCCGTTTAACAGATGAGAAAAATGGATCTAAGAAGGTGAAGTGAAGGTTGCCCACCATCATGTGTTAGACAAGTCTAGAGCCTAGGATATCTAAACCTCAAAGGAGTGGGAGTCTTACTACCAACTGTGGTTAGATGACAGCTACCATTTGCCCTCTATTCAAGACAGATATCACAAATTAGGTTCAGAGCCTAGCAAGTAAGCATTCATCTGTTAAAATTTTATTTTTCCATAGTAAAAAGCTTATTGAAAGGAAGCAGTAGAGAGGGAAGTCATACTTAGTAGCTCTGTGTCTCAGTTTTCTCACCTGTAAAATGGGTCTAACTATAGAACCAAATGCATAGAGGGTCTAACTGTAGAACCAAATGCACAGAGTTGTTGTGAGATTGTAGAGACCCTGTAAAGTTGCTGATGATGGCTTCTGGATGGTAGTCATAGCTTAGCTATTACCATAAATGAAATTGTCCAGACAACTGCAATAGGAAACTTATTTTGCATCTCTTCTTTCACAGGATATCTGGCCTGAGGTGAATTCAAACTTTAAAAGGTGGATTAATTACAGCAGTAAGTTAATAAGTCACTATCATGTAGATTGTAGGAGTGTTTGCTTTAAATTATATGTAAACTAAAGAGAGTCTGTGCTAGAAGGATAAGCACATGCTTGGAACCAAACAGATGAGGCAGCCCTGAAAATCAATCTCTGTTGCTTCTTTCTGGTGTTGGGTTCAGAGATACTCTGACTTTCTCGTTCTTGATCCATGTCCCCATCCACTGCTCATGCTTAGACATGAGCCTTTCTTACTTCCTTTTATACACAGAAGTGATGCTAAAGCAGGTGCCTTCCTCTTCTTTTCTGAGAAATCCTGCAGTACAGAAACTTGTTAAAATTAGTTTAACCCATCATTTTCCAAACTTAAGTAAATAAAAAATGATTTTTTAAGTATTAATGTTCCACAAACATGATCTGGAAAACACTGCCTTAGAGTACAGAATGAGCAAAAGTCAGGAACCTCTTAGATACCACTGAAAGTTGACAGTTGAGAGGTATTATCACCTATGAGTAATCCTGTGACGTGAACCCAGAGAATAACTTTTTGGCTGCCCCAGTTAGTTCCCAAGAACATGGATGAACCTCGGTCCCAAGCTTCATATCAAGTTAGCTTTAGAATCTTTCCGGATACTGCTGGTTCTGGCTACAGAATAGACTAAGTTATTATGGAAATCTTAATACTATAAAGCAATAACAATGTTGAATAAAATAAAATAAGTTAAAATGTAACTGTGTACACAAGAAAGAAAGTAAAATCACAGATTCCAGAAATAAAGAGGGAACTGAAGGCAGTGTCTGTAAGCACTGGAACTGAAACTGGTGAGCCTAGGGAGGGAAGAAAAGAAAAGGTTTGGGAGGAAGGAGATTCTAATGGCTTGGGAAGTGAGAATCCCAGAGCTTGGAGACCAGGTTTTTGGCTCGCTCAAGGTGGGATGTTGACACTGAGACATTTTCATAAACTCAGAATTTTCAAATGACCCCACCCCAATTCTTCTCTATCCAGCTAGTCAACATTGCAAAGATTTTCTATGCCCGGAGATCTTCATGGAGAAAGAAAGATCTCCATGAAAAATAAAAACCCTATGCCAGCATGAGGCACAGGTTGAGAGACTGCCATTATACTACCTCTCTGGTATTCAAATCCCCAGAATAAGAATTTAACATAAAGTTTGCCCAGCCTGGTGAGATGCTGGAGGGCTCACATTAGCAAATGCAAAATCACTTCAGAGAGACTCTCCTTAGGCCACAAAATGTATTTCTTGTAAAAACAAGTGCATAGTAAAAAAATATTAAAATACACCAACAAATTTATTAACAATAAACTCAAAAAACAGAAATACTTGAAATCTAAAGATATCAGGGGAAAATCTGAAAAAAACTATCAATTCAAGATGTTAAAATAAAGATATGAAATAAAGAATAAAGCTCAGTAGGTAAAAATAAGACTACATGTACAAAAAAGCATAAATTTTATAAGAATAAAATAAATCTAGAAATTAAAAAATAAGATACCAAACTTAAAAGTCAGCGCATGAGTTAATCAACAAATTAGACAAAGCTGAAAACAGAAATGGTGAACTGAAAGTCAATGCTGAGGAAAATTATACAGAATGAATCAGAAAGAAAGAGATTTTAAAAATGGCTAAGTTATGATATGGTGGATAGAATGAGAACAGCTAGCATGAATCTAATAGGAATTCCAGAAGGAGCAAATGGAATGTGAGAGAAGTAATACTTGAAGAGACAATGGTGAAGAATTTTTTAAAAACTAATGAAAGTTGTAAGTCCTTAGATTAATTGAATTAGTAAATTCTAAGCTGAATGAAAAATAAATAGACTAAATAAGTGGAACTGCATAACATCTAGGACAAAGAGAATATATCTGTAAAAGCTAATTTAAAAAATCTACAAATTAACAGCAGTTAGATTGTGAAGAACTGATCAGCAACAGTAGAGCAAAGAAGAGAATGAAGTAATACCTTCAAATGGTTAAGGGATATTACTAAATTTAAAAAAAAATGAGAGTGTTTGTACTCTTAGACCTGCACTGAAATAATGATTAAAACATGATCTCTGTAAAAAAGGAAATTGAACTCAGAAAGATGTGGTGAGATTAGAAAAAGCAAAAATAATAGTGAGTAGTGAGTAAAGGCATTTATAAACATAGTTCTATCTCATAAACATGAGTTATAAATATAACAATAATGATGGTATTTATATAAAAGCAAGAGACCAATGGAACAGAACAGCGCCCTCAGAAATAATACCACACATCTACAGCCATCTGATCTTTGACAAACCTGAGAAAAACAAGAAATGGGGAAAGGATTCCCTATTTAATAAATGGTGCTGGGAAAATGGCTAGCCATAAGTAGAAAGCTGAAACTGGATCCTTTCCTTACTCCTTATATGAAAATTAATTCAAGATGGATTAGAGACTTAAATGTTAGACCTAAAACCATAAAACCCTAGAAGAAAACCTAGGTAATACCATTCAGGACATAGGCATGGGCAAGGACTTCATGTCTAAAATGCCAAAAGCTATGGCAACAAAAGCCAAAATTGACAAACGGAACCTAATTAAACTAAAGAGCTTCTGCACAACAAAAAGAAACTACCATCAGAGTGAACAGGCAACCTATAGAATGGGAGAAAATTTTTGCAATCTACTCATCTGACAAAGGGCTAATA